>NC_053154.1:173857731-174157731 GCF_016835505.1 Polypterus senegalus
AAGGACCTACAGGTATAAATACAGTAAGAATAGTCATTTCAGACTGGTAATGGAAAGTCTGCATTCATTCATTAGATGAAAGGTAAAAGATATGGAAGTAAACTAACTTCCCACACAGAAAGATGAACTAAACTTCACAGCTTTTTGAGATACAGAGAAGTTCACAGGGAAATGCAGAAGCCACAGTTAAATAAAATTATTGTAACATAAACAATAAATAATGCAATGCACTAGCAAAAATATACAGTATATATAAAACATAAATTAACTGAGCCATAACAGCAACAAAGATATTTTGGATTTCCATTGTTTGTTAACTTATTTCAATTTTTTTTATTATGTGTAATAACACACAGATTTGGCAAATTTAGCTAATTACAGAAACTTAACTACTGTTTAATTCTGTAACTGCATGTGACAATAGTAGCCATATAAAACTGTCATGAGCCTATAATTTGAGAGAGTGAGCATCTTCTTATAATCTGTGCTATAAACATAATATCTTTACATATTATAAAGAACAGGAGGTGTATATATTTGCATACAGAGGATGTATGTGTATGTTTGTGTGTGTGTGTATATCAGTTCATACAAGCACACCTAAGGTATGTGGTAAGGTAAGGGGATGCTGTCGCTAACAGTCTTGTCACCTTTTTCCCCTCACAGCCTCAAAAAAATGCCTGGTAAGGCCATGGAAGCTCCGCCCCTTCCAGTTTGCTCAGTATAAAAGGTAGACCACTCCCAGAAGGTGGAATCTCATTTTAAACCTGACCGCCATAAAGATCAAAAAGGAGTGGGAAAGTGTGTCCTTTAAAAGAACACTTTTTCCAGGGGAATTGTCCAAGCCAGAGAGCACCAATGAGCACATGTTTTAATTAAAAGATTTCTTTGGCAATGTGCTGTATCAGCATGAGCTCCTAACCTCTATTTCTGTTGGAATTAAAGAGGGGTTTGCCTGGTTGGTACTCCAAGCATTTGGCTTTTGCCCTACCTCATTATATATAGTTATATACTACTAGTCCAGCACAAACACAATTATGTATTTGTTTGTGGGGAACTCTTCCCAAAAGTTTACCCATGCAGAGCCACAGTACAAAAGCACAATAAGCACTACAGTCAAAGCACTCAGCCCTTTGTCTTCTTTTAGTTTCAGTCACTGACTCCATTCCAGCTTACACAAGCTTCGTCCTCCTTCTCCTGACTCAGAATCTGTGGTGCTGCATAATTGTGACCCGGGAGCACTTCTGGGTAAGGCAGAAGCCCTATATAAGAGGGCTCAGCAATTCGTGCAGCAGCCCTTGCCGACAACCTTGGAGCCTAACAGGGCTGAGCAGACAAATACCCATTCCCATACAGCCCTGTGGTAATCCGAGGTGCCATCGCAATCTGGGGAGCTACCAAGTAGTAGTTCAGGGGAGATAGCACCTTTCAAAAGCCATCTCTCTCTGACCTTCCTTTAAGAAGGCTTCCACGCCGGGTAAAGATATCGTCCATCCCTCACTATATATATATATATATATATATATATATATATATATATATATATATATATATATATATATATATATATATTTGTAAGTAGGAAAAAAGTATAAATTAAAATCGCTAGTAGAATGGTAAGAGTACTACCAGATTTAAAGGATAATTAGATTATTTTATCCAAACATTATCTTTTTTTTTGGTATCCAGGAAACATTACCATATTCCAGGGGCAACAGGAACAGGACAGAAACCATCTGTTGAAGAATTCTTGCAAACCCTTCAAATTAGGGATTTTTTGTTTTTTCAATAATTAAACTAAACTAACAGAGCTATTCAATGTGCCTGGAGGAGCTGCCAATAACTGAAAGGGCAAGGTGTAAATCTTATAGTCAGACTAGTCCAGAAATTGCACAGGGGCATAAATCATTTCTCCATCATGATGCCGATTACAAGGAGACTTGCTTTATTGTTTGAAATTAATTTAAACTATAGTATACAAGATGATTTTTTAAAAAATCCTTCAATCACCTTGTATTAGGAATTTGTCATTTTTATCATACCCCAAACTTACTCACCAGAAAGTTTTGCGGTCAGAGCGCAGGGTCAACTATTTGTATAGCACCCCTAGAGAAATTGCAGGGTAAGGGGCTTGCTTAAGGAGCAGCATTCCTTCGGTCACTGCCAGAATTCGAACCAGCAACCTTCAAGGTATCAGTCCAGATCCTTTAGCCACAAGTATTAGGGGACATATATGAACAGCTGTGTGACAGATTAAGAAGGACTGTATTTCTACATGTTGTACAGTTTTTGACATTCTGTACTCATAATTAAAGTGACGTGTGACCAAGTTAGCCAGCGAATAAGCTTAGTATTTGGTATAGGTTCTATTTGAATACTGTTTTTAATTGAAATAATTTTTTTCAAAACACTGCAAACTTTTACTTTAATGTAATACCAGATGTTCTTGTCCTGCTCAGGGGTCCCAGTACAGAAAGAGTATGAATTGACTTTACTCTCTTGAGATTTTCTTCTTGTTCAGAAAAAAGTACTACCTAAGGCAACTGTGAAATACATTTCTGTTTTTAATCTCAGTCTACACTTTGCATAATTCAACTGCATGTTATGTAAATATCTTAATTTATCAATCACAAACAGAAACAGGAAAAATCAATACTACAATCAGCTATGTGGACATAACTTTTTTTTTTTTGAGTCACAAGAATAAAGAACTATTATAAAATACGCTAACCATTAATATAACTTGTAATGTTTACAGTATTTATTCACCTAAAACATAATTGATATTTTATGTTTACTGTCTGGAAACCCATCCTGGGCAGTCCACTGCAGGTCATGCTTGTATACTGTGGCTGTACGTTAATTATGGTGACTGTAATGCACATTTCCAACATCATAATATTGGCTAAAATGACAAAAGGATAGACAAATCAGTGGTGCAATGGTAGCACTACTGCCTTGCGGAAAGGAGACCTGAGCTCACATTCTGGGTTCTCTCTGTGTAGAGTTTGGTTGTTCTCCCCATGTCTGCATGGGTTTCCTTCAGGTGCTCCAGTGTTCACCCACATGCCAAAAATATGCGGATTAAGTGAATTGGCAATGTTAAATTGGCCCTGATATGTGTGTGTGCTTACCCTGTGTTGGACTGGAGCATTGCCCAGGGATTGTGCCCGCCTTGCATCTAATCTTTGCTTGGACTGGCTCTTGCTGACCCACGACCCTGCAAGTTTGAAAGATGGAATGAATTCAACCATCTTCCTTTACCTAAACATTTCCAAATTTTACTAATTTCAAGCTTTGTCTTAATTTTAATAATATTTACATTACTATGGGTGTCATACCAATGTAGTAGTTGTACTACTGCCACACAGTTCCTGAAAACAGGGGTTCGAATCCCAGTGTGTGTAGTTTGTACATTCTTTCTTTGTGTATGGAGTGTTCTCAAGGTTCACATTATTTCAAAGATTTACGTGTAATTGGATTAATTAATCCAATTTAGGTAAGGGTGGGTATGTTACAGAGTATGCCCAAAGATGGACTGGCACCACATTCAGGAATAGGCCCTTCAGGGCACTGGGATGGGCTCTAGCCCTTGCAACCCTGAGATTGGGATAAGTAGGTTTAAAAATGGACGGATTGATGGACACAGTATACAGTGTACCTTACAAAACTAGAATTACTCATATTATTTAAGTGTAGCCAAAGCATATAGACATGAGAAAATAAGTTTCATACTTTTTAATTTATTTTGGCAATTTATTTTAATTTCTGAAATATCTACCATTTGTTTTCACTTCCTATGGTTTTATTTTTATTTATAGTAGTATAAATGTGTTGATGTACTACGGGAAAATATTTCCAAGGCTTTTTTGCACAAAACAAAATATTCTGCTAGCAATTTTTTTCACTTGGTGTTAAGTACAATTTCACACCCAAAAACATAATATGTCCTAACATCAAACATTAATCCAACTTATTCCAATTCAGAACCCGTAACCCCTCCACAACTACCCAATTTTGAAGGCCCAAAAAATACATTAAGATTATTTTCTATATAGTAGCATGCAATGCCAGGCTATATATTACATATTGTATGATAATTCATTCTAATTTAGCTTGGGATGCATGGTCTCATCCCAGCTGTAAATAACAGACACACACAGGTAGCCTGGGCATTTACCATCACTGTTATCTACTGTCATGGCACTGTGATTGTACTGTGAACTTGAACCTTCAACCTAGCAAGTCCTATCGTAAGGCTGGAAAGAGTATGGCATTGCCTTCTCAAAAAACATGGCATTTCTGTACCTTAATTTCGTTTTATTTTGGTCATATAACTACATTAAGGAAGACTCACTATAAACATGTAATATAGATATGGGTATTATGAATTCAGCATTATACTGAAAATTACAAGAAATGATGAACTAAAATATAAGAACTTTTGGTTTTGAAACATTAGTTTAATGCATACAGTAACTTTGCTGTTTCATATAAGAACAATAGTAACAACAGCAGCTATGCTCTTGTTTGTTTCCATATTAGTTTAGGATATTCATTGTTAATATTTCATTTAAATCTCCTTTGATTTCACAGTTTATCTTTTACTTTTCAATACAGGTAAGGGAATTTTAGTCCATTTTCTTTATTCTGTTTCATATGCTGTCTTCTCATATCCAGTTCCTTACACACATTTTCTGACAAAATTGTACAAAAAGTCTTCTGTGCTTATAGTTCACAGCTAAGTGGCTGTTCCAGACTAACCTGTGGGATCAGATCAGGCATAAATTGTATTGTATACAGTACTTTGAAAATGTTTTGGTTTATATCTTCATAATGTTGGTTAACATTTGTCATATATCCAGTATTAATTCTGACGTGTATAATTGGTTTGCATATGTATACTATTGGTTAATGTGAATGGTATTTATTATGGTTTTTGTATTAACTATATTGATTTGCATATGAATATTATTGGAATGCTTTCATAAGCTATTTGCAAGTTTATTAATGATGATAACATATACTTGTGTCTTTTTTGGTATATGCTGTTTGTTTACATATGGCTATGGTTTTAATAGTGGTGGATTTATCCTAACTTTTTTAGTGTCTATGTCCTCTTGGTCAGTCAAGTATATTATTTTAATAATCTCCAGTATTACAGCCCCTTTTATTTAATCTTGCTAGTTGTTTCTTATTTTCTAATATCTATGAATCCATCCATTTCAGATGTCTGCTTAATCTGAACCAAAGTCACAAGGGCCAATCCATGCAATACTAGCTAGCATGTCTTTTAAAAAGCCAGTTTTCACCAAACCTAATATTTTGATAAAGACTGCAACTACCTCAAGATTGTAGATAAATACATATTACTCTTCTACCTTTATTTACTAGCCAATTTGTCTTTCTATACATTTGGCTACCTATTTACTTGCTCACTCTCTGGCCCTTCAAGGTTGGATTATGTTAAGTATCATTAGCTCAGGAGCCATAACCTGTCTCAGCAGCATCAGGTTTAAGAAAAGAGCAAATGCAGTACAGCATGGGACATCTATCCATCACAAAGCACACCCTTGCATACAAACTCAGGAACAGTTTACAATGGGCAAATAATTTCACACTCTTTGTTGTTGTCCAAAGAAAACCAGAAAACAATGCACAAGGCAAGGGAAAAACATTCAGTTCCACTCAGGCAGTGACTGCAATTCATTTTTCAGTTGGAGTTTGCTTGTTTTTATTGTTTCCAAGTAGTTTTTTTTTTCTGGGATCCAGAACAAATTCTGCTTAAATTTAAATTAGATTATTCAAATTTCTTTTGGTGACAATATTTCAGTTATCCAGTTTCCCATCATATAACTACATGGGGGAAAGGGTAAGGTTTTCTTTTTTCTCCATTTCTTTATTTTCCTTGATTTTACTCTTGTATTTACTATTCTATTTGCTATCATTAAAGCAAACCACTGCAAAAAAGTTACTTCCTTAGAAAAATAATAAAATATAAAAAAAATGAAATAATGGTAAGGCCTTTGGTTAAAGCACACATTTTTAATCCATATCACTATATGTGTTTTTATCTTAACAACCAATATCTATTAAAAAATGTTTTTTCAGCTGTGTTTTAAGGGTTTAAATGTGGAACAGCCTGTAAAATAGTAATAATAATAAAACCCATAGTAATAGAGGAGTTTTACAGGTTATTTATATTGTTGTTATTTATAAGATGGCAATTTCCAAAACATACTGTATTACTTTGCTGTTTTTGAGATGATATTAGATTGTATGTTCCTGAAATATACATCTGTGTATACCTTACTGTTATTTGCACATGACTAAAATTAAAGAATTAGTATACTGCAGACATGCAGTATTTAACGCCTGATTTACCAATTTTAAGTATTCTGATTGTTACAGTACTTTTTTTTTATCAATGTACACTTTTAGATATTCAGATATACTTAAATTGCTAATGTTGACCACAATACCAGTATTTTGCAAAATATTTTGAAATTGGCATATTATATTTTTCAAACCTTATCCAAATGTGTTATTTTCAGCCATGAATTTACAGAACAGAAAGATGTATATTTTTTAAATATCTACAAAGAAACACAGATTCCTAAACAAGATCACAGCAATGCTCAGCAGAATAGACATAATGCTTCCAGAAAAAGATCATTAACAGTTTATCTTTAAATTTTTTTTCTTACTTGATTACCATGTAAATTATTGTTGTAATGATGTATCAGATATATACATTTTGGATAATAAAGCAGGCCTTTCATAACTAATATTACAATGAAAATAAAAAATGACTGTGACTCAAATTATAACTTGTGCAATACACACTACACTGTCCAAATAAATTGAAACTTGTTCAGAATGACTGAAATGTTTCCTGAAATACATATACTATAATTTAAGCAGCACATGTATGCTCCTTTTAATTTTTGCATGAAATCATAGATCACATTAAAAGGTTTGTCCTACCAGTTGTATCCTGAGTTTTACAAATGCTCACAGGAGACTGAAGATTAGTGACTTTGGTCTCAGGCACACAGATTATGCTGTGGCACTTTAGAGAGCAGGGAGAGAGAGAGAGAGACTCCAGACTACTTGGCATCATTAAGCTATTAGGAAAAAAAAAAAACAAAAAAAAAAAAAATTGCTAATTTCACATGTAACTGAGTGAATGTGAATGGTTTGTATTGGATTTGCAGTGAATGGGCTGTGAATATGAGAATTAATGGCAGCTCACTTACAGGCAAAACACAGTAAATTGGTTTATCCTAAAATTAGAACCGCAAAAACTGGATCACAGAATATTAAAAATATTGTATATTCCTTAGGTTACATTTTTAAAAATTGTATGGTTGTACTTGTTTGGCTAAAAATTAAATTACATTTTTAGAAAGACTGTTAATTGTTAAAGTTCAAAAGATTAAAAGCCAACAGAAATACTGCACTAAATTAAGACACGTCAACTTACTTGCTTACTGTTTAAAATCGACATCAGTGACATGTAACATACTGTACAATCAAAACTCACTTCATTGACAGCATTTTGGTGGCATAACAAGCATTTAATTTTGAATTTAAAAACAATGTACATTAATTATCCATCCAGTGTCTAAAACCAACAAACTGAAACTTAGTATTAGCTTAAAGGTTAAGCATTAATGTTTAAAATATTTTATTTAGCAGAGTGTTGTACTGCGTTAGCCATAGATTGATACAGGAGAAAGTAGGGTGAAATTACACATTTTATTGGCTAACTAAATAGATTACAAATGCAAGCTATGAAGGGGCCTTAGCTGCCTTGAAAGCTTGCATTTGTAAAATATTTTAGATAATGCAAAAAGGCCCATGGTAAGCAATAAAATGGGTCCATTTTAAAAAAAGTAAATATTTTCTTATTCACTTAATCACTTCTGCACCTCACTGTACAAATTAGTGATTTATTTTTAGTTTACTTAACCCTAAAAGAATTAAGCAGTTCAGACACGTTTTACATACTTTAATGTTGCTATGATTACAAGCTTGCAGATGAAAATAACTGAAGTCTTGTTTTTCATTTTATTGCTAACCTAACCAACAGGCAGCTATATTTTTGAGTTCAATATTTGCTAAGATTATATTAAGTAGCTTTACGCATTACCTTAGTAACTAATTAGTTAAAACAAGATTAAGACATCAGCTTCCAGACCTGATAGCAGTGGATCGTAACACATAATCCCTTGAGATTATAACATCTACTAAGTAGATTGTTGAGTTTAAGAAAACATCAATAATTTACTAAATAACAGTACAGGCCAAAAGTTTGGACACACCTCCTCATTCAATGTGTTTTCTTTATTTTCATGACCATTTACATTGGTAGATTCTCACTGAAGGCATCAAAACTATGAATGAACACATGTGGAGTTACAGTATGTAGTTAACAAAAAAAGGGGAAATAACTGAAAACATGTTTTATATTCTAGTTTCTTCAAAATAGACACCCTTTGCGCCGATTACTGCTTTGCACACTCTTGGCATTCTCTCGATGAGCTTCAACAGGTAGTCGTCACCTGAAATAAAACCATTTCAAATAAATAATAATAAATGAGTAAAAGGGAGAGCTGGATTTTTAAATTTAAGTGAAATATTAAGAGGTTGATTTACCAAAAAGATTTCTGATGACAACGATGGAAAAGCATCAGATTATGAGAAGATGTGAGAAACTGGGCCACAGAGAGTGATCTCTTTATTTGTTGTGATCTGGCATGTCTTCATGTAGTACACAGTTATTTAAAGGATTTGTGTTTGTCTCATGTTTATAATGTGTTTCCCATGTGCCAGTGAATAATTAAATAGTCACCATCACTCATAGGTCATTGAGAAAACATTAAGTAACCACATGAAAGCTGGCATATTGAGAAGCAGTGAAAACAGAAATGCTCTTGGTCTTTTGGGCAAATGCTTCAGTTTACCCTAAAGCTTACTGAATGTTTGACTTGATGTTCCATTTTTTGGCTTAGAAATCTGTGTCCCCCTCACATTTGTTTTATCCAATTGGTTTTAGCAATAAAGATCTGTTTGTCAGTTAGGCTGACTAACTATGAGCACATCTATTGAAATATTTACAAGCCCCCCCCCTTTACTGTCTACGATAAATGATAAAGACAATTACAGAACAAAAAAATCAAAATGAAAAGTTTATTGATGGAGATACAGTATCTTACCAAGGCAAGAAAATCTGAAATAAGACAGAGGCAAGTTAAAGACAAGCAAAATTGTGCTCAAACCAGGTGGCAGCCAGTACATAGACAATAGTGAACAAGAGCCCTGGATAAGAATTGACACTAGCAAATAGGAATGAGGAACCTTAACACAAAAGATAACAAAACATCCAGAAACTAGGGATTATGGAAGTAACACCCTAACTGTGATCTTAGAAAAATGGAAAATGTTTATTTTAAAATGTTACTATCAACTATGGTATATGGCTTCATCCCAGTTATATGTTGCGCTTCCCAGAAGGACCTTGCATAAGGAGTTTTGGTAATAGTCTTGTGTGGACACTCAAGTGTGCAAATTAAAATGCACTATCAGAGGCATGGTGAGTTTCTATACCTTATCAGGAGTGTTTTAAGTTCATATTTATTGCTAGCTGGCAGCAAGGAGACCCAGAGGTTGACCACTGTAGAACAAATTGCATTTAATTGAACATTACTAAGGAAGTAATCCTTAAAAAATCTCATTTTTGATCAAGAAAACACTCATAGGAATTAAGTTTAAATATTCCCTATTTTCAGAGTTCATTGAGCACAGATTCATGGGTATGAGAACCTTATGCCCCAGTCGGCTGGGGTAATGATATAAAAGGCAGAGTTGTGAAACAGCTGGTGACAAGGACTCGACTGGTTGGAATGGTGTACAGTGTGGCTTTTGAGGAAGGTGTACAGGGAGAGGTAAGTTCACATGTGGGTAGACAGGCACTACATTTAAACAGGTAGGTTTGGGGACTTTTAGACATTCGGGCATTTTAGTAATTGTCACATCTTTTACTAATAAACCCTGTTTTATTTAATATTTTGGTCTCCTGTGTTCATGTTTGGGGTCTGTCAATTTAGAAATTTCAAATATATGTACTAAATACTGTATATATATATATATATATATATATATATATATATATATATATATATATATATATATATATATCAATCAACAGTTATTTTACATAGAATATTTTACAGAGCAAAGCATTAACATGTGCTTTATAAAATTCATAAATATGGAAGGACTGACTCATATTTCCTTCCTATGACACAATTAATCTTCTGATTTTAAGTGGTTTTTAAAATGTATTTAATTCTAAAAACAGAAGAACTGCAGATTGCCAGTGCTTAAATTAGACTGACTGTTTATCACAAAACCATCTTGGGCATACATACCACAAAGACAAAATACGATGTGGACTAACAAGAATCCCCTGAGTGCAAGTAAATAAGCAAACATATACAAATGATTCAATTGTTATGCTTTGTACAGGCAGGTTAGGAAAACTCACTCACAATAATTGGCAAGTTTATAAAAATTGTTATGATTATGAAATGATTTTATAAGGCAGAATGAGCTACCATATTGTGAGATCCAGATTTAGTGTTTCGGTGAAAATCAGTGAAGTACAGAAAGTCTGTATATATGTATATGTGTGGGTTTTTTTTGTGTGCATGAGTATGGCCTATAAAGGCATGTTGCCCCCTCTAGGGTTCATTTTTGAATTGTCTGGTTAGACTGGAAAGGTTGGATAATGGATGAAAGGATGCATAATTGTCATGTTTATTTGTAACCATATTACCTTAGACTTGGAAGAAAAAAAGTGTAAAACTTTTTTGCAATTTAATAAATGAAGCAAATGTTTTATCTGGATGTTCACTGCTGTACTTTCAAAATGTTATTTAATATTATGTTCCTGTATTTTAAACAAAAATCACAGAAGCTACTGTGGGGTACAGCCCGGACACAGACAGGAAGACATGATGTTTCACCACACACTCGTTTATTGAACACTATATATATATATATATATATATATATATATATATATACAAGAAAGTGAGCACAACCCAGTGCCACAGCACCAATCACCCCTTTAGTCCAGGCCTCACAGTCCAATGCGTTTCTCTCTGGTCTACCTCCATTCCTCTCCTCCAAGACTTCGTCCTTCTTCCACCCGACTCCAGCCATCGAATGGAGGGAGGCTGCCCCTTTTATGCAAGCCCGGATGGGCTCCAGGTGCTTCCCGTCACTCCTCCGCGGACACTCACTCCCCTGTGTGGCGGAAGTGCCGGCTGTGCACCTGGAAGCACTCTGGGTATCCCCAGTCCTCTTTCCCCCAGCACTTCTGGGTGTGGCGGAAGTGCTGAGATACAGGGCTCCAAAGACAGCGGGGCACCCCCTGGAGGCGACCACGGGCCCCTACAGGGTTGAGCTTCCAAGCTCCCTACCTGTGGTCCCCAAAGCAACCAGGGTGGTTTCCCCGACATGGTCTGGGGAAGGTGCAAGCCCTCCTCTGGTCCTCCTGGGTGTCCTGGCCGGGTCGCCTCCCCAGCCGTCTCTGATACTACCTTATAAAAATATTTGGATGCACAGCATAAATTAAAATGTGCACGATCACACGAAGGCAGAGTGAGCTTGTAAAGCAGGACAAAGCCTTAATGCAATGCATCATTTGAACATACTCACCCCCTCTGCTGGTTAGTGATGGATTTGCAGTATTCCCAGTAGAAATAGACTTCTTTCATATTACTGTAATACATTTAAAGGGATAATACACCAAGCATGTGTAGCATCAGCATGCACATACACACATACACTAATAAATGCTTTTTGTTGCTAAATTATTATAATATATGCAGTCCACAGTTTTGAAACATTTCAATTCCATGCAGAATATTGTGGTCTTATATTTTAAATGTATAAGCTCTGAATATTTTATGGCTAAATAAGAAGTTCTATTCACCATCAGAGCTAGTAGAGCTGAAACACTCATTCTTTCCAAGTTACATTGGCAAAGTGATACATAAGATCACCTACAGATAGAGTATGGTATTTAATGTCACACATGACTTTATGGCTTATACCATCAATGTTTTTAAACTCTGTTAATTCCATGAAGGGCAGTGGGTAAGAAGTCTCACCTGGCATCAAGAAGAGCAAGGCAGGACAGCCAACTTTTGATGAGGTTCAAGGGCATTGCAGAGCACACATTCACCCATGCTCACTTATACCAGTTCAATTTAGAGTCACCAATGAACCTAACATGCACATCTTCAGAATGTGGATGTAAACCAAAGAAACTGGAGAAAACCTATGTAGACCCTGAGAAATGCAGATTCTACATACAGTGAATTCAGAAAGTATTCTGACCCCTTCACTTTCTGCACACTTTTTTGTGTTATAGAATTATTTAAATAGATAAATTTGCAATTTTTTGCCCATCAACCTACACTGTGACCCATAATGGCAAAGTGAAGACATGTTTTTATAACGGTTTGCAAATTTATTAAAAATCAAAAACTGAAATCTCATGTTTGTAAGTATACACAGCAAGTACCACTTGCTGTGGCACTCCAAATTGTGGTCAAGTGCATCCCGTTTCCTTTAATTATCCTAGAGATGTGTCTATATATTGATTGGAGCTCACCCGTAGGCAAAGTGAATTGACTGGACATCATTTAGAATGGCACACACCTGTGTATTGTAAGGTCTCACGATTCACAATGCATATTAGGACAAAAAACTATTCCATGAAGTTAAAAGAGCTCTCTGTAGATCTCATCCATCAAACTGTGGTGAGATATAGATCAGGGCAGGAGTATAAAACCAATTCTAAACAAAAACTCTTGAGTCACTGTGGTCTCCATAATTGTGCAATGGGAAAGGTTTGAAACTACCAGGAGCTGGTTGTCTGGCCAATCTGAGTAACAGGGCAAAAAGGGCCTTGGTCAGAGAAATGACAAAGAACCCAATGGTCACCATTAATAGACCATTAGAAGTCCTCTGCCACGATGGGAGAATCTGTTGGAAACACGACCATCTCAGCAGCACTCCTTCAATCTGACGTTTATGGAAGAGAGGCTAGCCAGAAGCCACTCTTAAGTAAGGCATATGACAGTTTAAAGGATTTTGAGAGCATGAAGGAAAAGTTTCATTGGTTTGATGAGACAAAAATTTAACTCTTTGGACAGAAATCCAAGGTTTATGTCTACTATGGTGAAGTATGGTGGTGGCAACATCATACTATGGGTATATTTCTCAGCACCAATGACAGGAAAACAGGTCAGAACCAAAGGAAGGATGAATGCAATCAAATGTAGAGAAGTACTTGAAAAATACCTTCTCCAGAGTGTACACGACCTCAGACTGCGGCGACAGATTACCTTTTAGCATGACAATGACAGGAAGCATTCAGTCAAGACAATTCTTGAGTGACTTCAGGACAAGTCTCTGATTGTCCTTGTGTGTAGCCAAAGCCCAGATTTAAACCCTGTAGAACATATGTGGAGAGACCCGCAGACAAGGTAGTTTACAGATATTTCCCATCCAATCTAAAAGCACTTGAGAGGATCAGCCAGGAAGAATGGGATAACCTGACCAAATCCAGGTATGCAAAGCTTGGAGAGATTTAACCAAGAAGATCCCAAGGTGCACATGATTGTAAAGGGGCTTCTACAGGAAAATTACAGGAATGAGAGATTTCAGTTTTTTATTTTGAATAAACTTGCAAACCTTTCAGGAAGCATGTTTTCACTTGATCATAATGGATTGCTGAGTGTATGTAGACTGATGTACAAAATAGCAAATTTCTTCATGAATAATGAAATCTACAACACAGTAAATGCTTTACAGTAAATGAAGGGGTCTGAATACTTTCTGAATTCCATTGCTTACAATGACTAGAATGGGATTCAAACCCCAGGTCCCTGGAGATGTAAAGCAACATAATTAAGCACTGCACCACTATGCCACCCATGAATGTGGTGTGGTGAAACATGATTTTTTTTTCTCCCATTTATGGCATTTATTTTCATCAATTTAGGAACCACTTTATCCTAGAACAGGGGTGGTGAACTCCAGGCCTTGAGTGCCACAGTGGCTGCAGGTTTTCATTCTTACCATCTTCTTAATTAGTGACCAGTTTTTGCTGCTGATTACTTCTTTTAATTAACATCACTCAGGCCCCATAGTTGTTTCTTTTTCTTTAATTAGCAGCCAAACAATAAAGAGACACAAAACATGCCACCACATGACCAGTTCCCCTGTGCCCATCACACAATATCTGAAATTAAGGAAAGGGGATGGTCTTGGTAAGGTTGATCTCTCAGGTCACCAGAAAACATTTTGACGGTGCTCTTAGGAAGAACAGAAAAACAACAGTTTTTGAAATGTGTACTGTGGCAGAATGAGAGCAGCAACAAGCCATGGAATTAAGTAACAGGTTTAATTAACAGCAAGAATTGGCTTTTCATTAAGAAAGTAATTGGAGTGAAATTGGTTGGAGTTTGAAGCTCCAGTTGAGCTGTTCATCTGTTAGCTCGTTTCACATCTTGTTTCTGCTTGCCTGTCATTTAATGAAGAAAGGAATCAATTCAGAGGGCTGAACGCTTCTAACAGGGCCTTTAAAGTGATTAAATTTAATTAGCAGTGAAATCTGGTCACTGATTAGGAAAAGGGTTAGAATGAAAACCTGTAGCCACTGCGACACTCCAGGCCTTGAATTCACCACCCCTGTACCTAGAATAAACAAATCAAGGTATTAAAAATAATATAACCCATTTTGTATATTATTTTTTATATATATATATATATATATATATAAAAAAGAGGAATCAGAATGTCTCGAGACCTAAATACTGTATTTGTTTAACTCTTTTGTTGCTAATGTCTTTTTTTCATTCTGAATATTGATTTACTCCTCTTAGATGTTAATAGTTGTAGTACTTGCCCACTGCAATTGATTAAGACTTGCAGTTTAAACTTCTGGTGGATAGAGGAAAACAGTAAATATTACAAACAGAAAATGACTGACATGTCTCTTGTGCTTCCAATGACATAAAGAACAGATGAAGATGATATAACAGATTGGGTATAACATGGCTGATATTGTTTGAAGAATTTAAAATCTAACGCACCACGTCAAATTCTATTGCTTTTCCTTTTGTATCAAGCCAAGCTCAGGCATTCAGAAAATAGTTTCCTGTTTTTAGAGTAAGTTTTGAAACAGTACCAGACATTTTACTTGTTCATTAATTAATTCTAAGCTCTGCAGTCATTGTGCTATAATGCCAACTTCGTGGACTTTGCAATCACTTGTTCTGATTGAGAGGGTTTTATCAAATAACTTGGTTTGAGCCCACAATTTAAAGATTATCAACCAGAAACTGACCCAGTATGAGTGGATATGGATGTGAACATGACTGCACCCTGATGTTTGGTGGTGTTATCTACAATT
The DNA here is from genome assembly GCF_016835505.1 of Polypterus senegalus. NCBI lineage: Eukaryota > Metazoa > Chordata > Cladistia > Polypteriformes > Polypteridae > Polypterus > Polypterus senegalus. Next base: position 173,873,231 of record NC_053154.1, read on the forward strand.
GGTTCCTGCCTTTAGCTTGTTGAACTGGCTCATGTGCCACACAGCTGGGTACTAGAAAAACATTGGGTGTAAAATGAAAGGAATGCAAATATAGAATGGACCAGAAAAAAAGTTTCTGTTTAAACAAGAAAACATTACTTTCATCTAGTTTTCTTGCTTTCATTTCTTAACAGTAACCTCATTAAGTATATGCTTAGCTTTTCCAATGTGATGCTTTTCTAAAAGTCAATGCCAAGCTACCATACTCAACTGAAAAGCTTATTGTAACAAATGTCTTTTATAGGATGTTCCTTCCTGGTATCAGGTGGACACAGTAAGCTCAAATATAGCAACATTTACAATTGTTTTCTAAAAAAATGATGGAAGTATAACATTTAGAAGCAGAATATTAAGATGTAAGTAAGTCACAAAGTAAAATGTACTTCACATTTCATGGCCACTGTATTCAAACCCTATTTGTGTATACTCAGTGGAGTGGGTAAATCATTTTCCTACCCTAAATGTGAATTTCCCCTTGGGATTAATAAAGTATCTATCTGTCTGTCTGTCTGTCTGTCTATACATCATAACATACAGTAGAAAGCAGTCAACTCATGTAATGCTTTTCTAAAGTTCTTAGTTGCACAACCTGCCCACCATACAGCTTTCATCCTGCGTCCCCTCTAAGCTCAATGAACATCTATACCCCATTAAGAAGGTCTGTTCCACAGAAGTGCCATAGTCCATCAATGCAGATGGCAGTCTAGTTGCTTCAAGGACACTTGTAACACTGTGATGAACAGGCACAAAGAAAACTTCCTAGGCTATCTGTGTGTCACTCTGATGATCACTAACACCATTTCTTTGCCTTTTTCTTCCTCCCTTACACTTTATCTTCAGTTAATTATCCTACATTACATTTGTGCACCTTGAAGAGAAACACCAGTAGAAAATGGGGAAAACTAAAATGTAGCTAAATGGGAGCAAGTGAAGCAGATTAGGATGTAAACAAATGAAGCAATTATCAGTTAATGGAGAAGCATAAGGAGCAGGTTTAAGTGAAACTGAAACTAAAGACAAAAGTATAAATCAATGTGTCCCAAAATTGTGAGTGCTCAATTACATATACTGAAAAAGAAATATTCAAGCACTGAAGCTAAGTAAACCAAGTTTAAATACCAAACACAACTCAATAAAGCTCTTGTGCAAGCATTACCACAGTCAGGGTCAAACATCAGCAGTCAATACTAACAGGAGAAAAACTTGTCCAATGGAGTAGATAAATCACAGCTGTAATAATAGCCTGCCCTTTAATATATTGAACAGAGTACTAGTCTTCCCATAGTGTCCAGGGCCATTCTCAAAGGCACTTCCTTAAGACTGTTTGTTTAATTACCCACTGCACAGCAGCACATAGGGGTCTAGATGAATTTCCTTGCTATTAACTAGGGTTCTTGGTAAACAAGCCCCTGACAAAATCTCTTGTATGAGCTTAACAATTACCCTGCCATTTTGCCCCCTTTTCCTAGTAAAATACATTTTAAGAGCTTGATTTCTGTACTCTTCACTATGCTATTTTTAAAACAAATTCTTGTTACAGGAGTAGCATAAGCTGTTCCTTAATTTATTGTCAACTATGTTGTAGAGGAGAATAAAATCGCTACTGTAGAATATTGCTGTGTTTTTTATTCCTATTATTATTATTCTGCTTTTATATATCATCAGTGAACAAGTATCTTATTTTGTCTTTTTACATTTTACACCACCTGTATGTATATATATATATGTATATATGTATATATATATATGTGTGTATATATGTATATATATATATGTATGTATATATGTATATATATATATATGTATTTATATATGTATATATATATATGCATGTATATATATATATATATATATATGTACAGTGGTGTGAAAAACTATTTGCCCCCTTCCTGATTTCTTATTCTTTTGCATGTTTGTGACACAAAATGTTTCTGATCATCAAACACATTTAACCATTAGTCAAACATAACACAAGTAAACATAAAATGCAGTTTTTAAATGATGGTTTTTATTATTTAGGGAGAAAAAAAATCCAAACCTTCCTGGCCCTGTGTGAAAAAGTAATTGCCCACTTGTTAAAAAATAACCTAACTGTGGTGTATCACACCTGAGTTCAATTTCCGTAGCCACCCCCGGGCCTGATTACTGCCACACCTGTTTCAATCAAGAAATCACTGAAATAGGAGCTGCCTGACACAGAGAAGTAGACCAAAAGCACCTCAAAAGCTAGACATCATGCCAAGATCCAAAGAAATTCAGGAACAAATGAGAACAGAAGTAATTGAAATCTATCAGTCTGGTAGAGGTTATAAAGCCATTTCTAAAGCTTTGGGACTCCAGCGAACCACAGTGAGAGCCATTATCCACAAATGGCAAAAACATGAAACAGTGGTGAACCTTCCCAGGAGTGGCCGGCCGACCAAAATTACCCCAAGAGCGCAGAGACGACTCATCCAAGAGGTCACAAAAGACCCCAGGACAACGTCTAAAGAACTGCAGGCCTCACTTGCCTCAATTAAGGTCAGTGTTCACGACTCCACCATAAGAAAGAGACTGGGCAAAACCGGCCTGCATGGCAGATTTCCAAGACGCAAACCACTGTTAAGCAAAAAGAACATTAGGGCTCGTCTCAATTTTGCTAAGAAACATCTCAATGATTGCCAAGACTTTTGGGAAAATACCTTGTGGACTGATGAGACAAAAGTTGAACTTATTGGAAGGCAAATGTCCCGTTACATCTGGCGTAAAAGGAACACAGCATTTTAGAAAAAGAACATCATACCAACAGTAAAATATGGTGGTGGTAGTATGATGGTCTGGGGTTGTTTTGCTGCTTCAGGACCTGGAAGGCTTGCTGTGATAGATGGAACCATGAATTCTACTGTCTACCAAAAAATCCTGAAGGAGAATTTCCGGCCATCTGTTCGTCAACTCAAGCTGAAGCAATCTTGGGTGCTGCAACAGGACAATGACCCAAAACACACCAGCAAATCCACCTCTGAATGGCTGAAGAAAAACAAAATGAAGACTTTGGAGTGGCCTAGTCAAAGTCCTGACCTGAATCCAATTAAGATGCTATGGCATGACCTTAAAAAGGCGGTTCATGCTAGAAAACCCTCAAATAAAGCTGAATTACAACAATTCTGCAAAGATGAGTGGGCCAAAATTCCTCCAGAGCTGTAAAGACTCATTGCAAGTTATCAAACGCTTGATTGCAGTTATTGCTGCTAAGGGTGGCCCAGCCAGTTATTAGGTTCAGGGGGCAATTACTTTTTCACACAGGGTCATGTAGGTTTGGATTTTTTTTTCTAACTAAATAATAAAAACCATCATTTAAAAACTGCATTTTGTGTTTACTTGTGTTACATTTGACTAATGGTTAAATGTGTTTGATGATCAGAAACATTTTGTGTGACAAACATGCAAAAGAATAAGAAATCAGGAAGGGGGCAAATAGTTTTTCACACCACTGTATGTATATATATATGTATATATGTATGTATATATATGTATATATGTATGTATATATATATATATGTATGTATATATATATATGTATATATGTGTATATGTGTATATATATATATATATATATATATATATATATATATATATATATATATATATATATATATGTATATATGTGTATATATATATGTATATATATATGTATATATGTATATATGTATATATGTATATATATGTGTATATATGTATATATATATATGTATATATATATATATAGTCTGTTTGAGGCTTCAAACAGCTTTTGATTCCTATGACAAAAAATAATCTTGAGCTTCTGATAATTATTTAGAAACATTGTGTGTTTTACAAAAATTCTGTATGAACTCGAGCTAATAGAGAAGACAGGTATTTTAAGTGCGTGTGTGTTCGTTTTGGGCAAGAAGGGGTGGGCAGTATGATTACCTCTTTATTAGAGGTTATTCAGAAAGAGTTCTGTCAGTTCAGCTGAAGCAGACTCCTTAGTGGAGATTTTAGTGCTGCTCCTAGTTCTCTGGACATGTTACAAGTTCTGCACAGTTGCAAAAATAGACACTTGCAAGGAGTTTTTGTATTTTTCTTTTTAGATTTTAAGATTTGCAAATTTCATTTGTACTTTCTATTTTCTATTTAGTGGCATTTTGATTTGTGGATTTATTTTAACATCTTGTTTTGGAACAACCACAATATCATTTTCTCTTCTTGTACGGGCTACTGTTTTCAGGAACTGTTGTCACAACACAACAGCTGGTTAAGGGCATGTTCTTGGAAGTCAGTTGATATCATTGTCACAATGGCATTTAAGCTCACACTGTATTTATATTAATTGTTCACGTTTTTGGATAGAGTTTTTTTTTCTGCAAGTGGTAGTTACAAATTCTAGTTTTGTAATTTTTTGGCTTTGAATTACTGACTAGTTTTTGCTTCTGACTTTGGCTTTGACACACATAGATTGATCTTTTTAGTAATCAACCCTTTGTTTTTTGATTGTGTTTTCACCTTCGAATGTATAGTGTTCTTTAAGTGCCTGCCAGTTAATGTCTTGGGCCAGAACAATTTTTCCTGGTTGTGGAACAGTTGATTCATTTTTGTCTTTGCATACATTTTTGATTTGTAGCAATCCTGTTTATACATGACCTCCATGACATACCATTTAGCCCTCATCTTTGTGAATGGAGTGTTATGTCTGCTTTTTGGGTATTAAATGTAATTATTAAGGGTAGGTGTTGAATGCCAAGAATGTATATCTTCTCCTCTTTAGTCAGGTCAAAATGGTATAGAAGATGAGATTGGAAGACAAAATAAGCTTTCACTTTGTGATTTTATTTTTGTGTCTCTGTCTATTCCTGCAAAATTTGTAACCCAAACAGATCTTCCTTATAATAACCCTATTTAATTTTGATATGCTGAATGGAGACAACATTTCCTTTCACACCATCATTTTCTCCGCTCCCAGCAAGTTTAGCAGTAGTGAGGATGTGGTCTGATCCTATCTTGGCTAGAAAGAAAGGAATTTGTTATAGTTTGCAAAAACTGATTGCACAGTCTCTTTCCCGCTGGGTAAACAGGGAAGCCAATCTATGTTTTTAAATTAAATTTTTACATGAATAAGTCCTATTAAGGATTGGAGTTAGATTGAAATGTTGCCCGAATAGTAATGTGAGACAGTCTGACTAAACCTCAAATACTTTTCACGCTTAGTGTGATTAAAAAAACCAAGTTCTCTTTTCCCTTTTTGTCACTTTAGAAAAAAGCGTTATCTAGTATGTACTCTACGTATGTAGATACAATATGGATTTGTGTACACATGTGTATATCCTGAGCACTTCTGCTAGTTTAGCTGAGGTATTACATAAAGATAGTAGTATATGTAGCATGTAGTAAATGTTCAAAACAATTTTTTCTCCATTTGCAATACTTGTGTGTGTGTGTGTGTGTGTGTGTGTGTGTGTGTGTCTGTTTGTGCGCGTGTTTAGGGAGGGTGTTGTTGGTGGATATTATAATATATCTATGTTTCTTGAGGTTCTGTAAAAGGTAACTTTGCCCCTGGAACAAAAAGATCTATCTATCTATCTATCTGTTTGTATATATATATATATATATATATATATATATATATATATATATATATATATATATATAGTATCCCACCCAACCTTGGTTTCTTAATTAATTCCTTTTGCTAACCCATTTGGAATTCTTTACTACTTACATCTACAATATCATTAGATTTCATATGACTATTCAACAATAGTCATGAACTCTTAATTTCCTCAGCAATCTTTGTTGTGATATGGTGCATGTTTTGGGTGTACCGTGTCCCTTGAAATGTCTCATTTAGCCTCATTTGGGAAGGTAAGATGAGGAGGTTGGGGGAAAGGTGGAAAGTGAAGAAAAAGACAAGTTATTATTTTTTGTTTTTTCCCCCACTGCCTTATTCATAAGTAATGGTTATTTCACAGGTTACAAGGCAAATCGGTGACAGATGTGTAATATATGAAAAACTAAAATTCAAAACCAGTTAGCTTTTTCATCTAATATAAGAAAATGTGTTCCAGAAAGCAGAAACAGTATGATTCTGATCAGTCAATATATTTTGTAAGCATGGAATGTTAAATTATCAGTCGCAACTTTATAAGAAAAGGGTTCTGTCATATTTCTAATTTCTTAAAGACCAAGATAACATTTTACAGGAGACCATTTTAATAAGTAAAGCAATTAATACATAAGAATCAGTACTGTATGAAAAGATGTTAAGTTGGTCAAATTTTTTATTTTATGATCAGGAAACTATTGTGTGGGGATTAGAATCATTTTCTGAATTACATTTGTAGCTACTGATGCAGCATTTGACTTTGAAGGTGTTTCAACCAGGATATGAAGGACAAAGTATAAATTGCTTGTTCTGCTAGGCTTTTTAGTGGCACATAAGGCCTATTAGGACAACAGGTTTAAAAGGACTGGAGACATTCATCTGCACCATCTGTACCAATCTCAGCCCTGTACTGCATCTGACATCCAATGTAAATCAGAGTTGAACTGACATCTCTGCACACTCATTCAGACCCAGAGGTGTCAAATGGACAACTGTAATTGACAAAACAGCAAACTTATGAGCAGACACTGATTTTGTAATTGGAAGTGACATTACTTCAATCACGGGAGGTGGCACCTTCCTTCAAAAACTAGCTTCACTCATCTATCTTGGGGAACTCTCTTGGGGACTCTCCACAATGACCTTATGTACTCTGTAAAACCTGCTCACTGAAACCTAAAAGCCGATGAGCTGCTCCCTCTTTGTGGCGCTGAACGCTGGGCACTGCCTGAGAAGACTGGTAAGCATCTGTTACCTCAAGAAGGGAATATTTAAACTCTTGTGCTAAAAAGAGTAATACTTTTGCCTATGAGGTTGCAGAGAACATATTAAATAGCCTAAATGAGAAAAGCATAGTACACCATAAAGAAAGGACCAGGGCCCTCATGTATAAACAGTGCGTACACACAGAAATGTTGCGTAAGAACTTTTCCATGTTCAAATCACGATGTATAAAACCTACACTTGGCATAAAGCCACGCACTTTTCCACAGTACCTCATACCTTGTCGTACGCAAGTTCTCTGCTCGGTTTTGCAGACTGTCGGCACCCAGCGTCAAAGCAGTGCTACTGTTCCTGTGTGGTTACTCTTTTATTTTCCAGACGTGGCTTTATAAATACACTGAAACTAACCGCATATTGTTTATTTTTGTAAATAGGTGGGTTGGCGATTCTAAATTGGCCCTAGTGTGTGTTTGGTGTGTGGGTGTGTTTGTGTGTGTCCTGCGGTGGGTTGGCACCCTGCCCAGGATTGGTTCCTGCCTTGTGCCCTGTGTTGGCTGGGATTGGCTCCAGCAGACCGCCGTGACCCTGTATTCGGATTCAGCGGGTTAGAAAATGGATGGATGGATGTAATGCATCTGATTGTAATTAACTTGTAACAATATAATGGTCCAGGGAATAGCCATAGTATTCCAAATACCATAACTGCTTTAGCGTTGTTACTCTCACTGCACCCTCGTCTTCTTCTTTTTCTTTCAGCTGCTCCCGTTAGGAGTTGCCACAGCGGATCATTTTTTTCCATATTACTCTCACTGCACCACTTGGAGTATTTATATCACGGTATCTGAGTGGGGAATCACAGCAGCAGCTGATTGGAAAGAGAATTATTGGTATACAGCATCAAGCCCACGCTGTCTCAGCCATGGCAAAACATTTCAAAGCCTTTCCTGTATGGACCTCGCGGTTCAGAAACAGTTTCATCCCAAGAACTTTAAACGCACTTAATCAATTGCTCCTTGTAGAACTGTTTGTACTTATAAGTACAATCATCCCACTGTAAACTTGTACTACAGTTATAATATTACACAACCTGAGCCACTTTATAAAGCTTGTATTTACATATGATGACGATATCATTTTTAAGATGAAATGCAGTAAAATATGTTTATTATATTATACAGATAAAACTTTAACTTCATTTAAATAATCTATATTCTTCACTCGGACTGGTGTGAAGGATAGAATAATAAAACATGTACTACGAAGATATTTCAATGTTCCTTAAACGTTTTGAAGAATCAGCGCTCTAAGCTTATAGATGGCTTAACGTCTATTACAGAGCTGATTGTGTGGCGATCGGTTACTTGGAGAAAGAAAAGCTAGGACTGCAGGGGCGGCCACGCCAATATATATTGAATATAAAACAGAAAGATAAAATAACGACACAGCTAAAAATGCAGCATCAAATTTCGACAAAAGTTAAACGCTTGTGTCATGAGCACGAGGCGGCTATGCAGTGTCCGCAACGGACGTGGCCATCCACCATGCATAAGATACCATATTGACATTGACAAGGGGCCACCAATTCTTTCTCTGCCTAGGGTCGCCACAAGCCTAGAGCCGCCCCTGAGTACTTCTGCAATAAATAATTTCATCGAAGGCCGCGCACAATCACTACACGGTGAAAACAATGTTTAATAATGTGCTTTAACTCATATCATCATGAAAATGATATCACGTATACATCTCAGTATTTTAGTTATTCAGAGAGCTGTAATATCATGAATGTAATGGATTCTGTGTCCAGTCGGAGGAAGAGAGCCGGTTTAAGAAGCAAGTAGTGATTCACACACAAAGAGCACATAGAAGATCAAATACAAAACAAAGCATTTAACGTGCTACTTTAATTACGATGTGATTTGAGAAACTGGTTAAACGATTTTAAGATGAAGTTTATGATGTTCTACTTTAATGACAAACTAAACTACATGATTAAAGTGGAAATTTCGAGAATGAAGTTGACATTTCGTGCTTTTTCCCCACTGTGTGCCTTTTTTTCTCTGTACCCTAATAAGCTTTCATATGACTCAGACAGTGGGCTACGACTCGCCTTTTCACGGCGACTTTGATATCTGACAACTTCTTTTTTATTTCCAGCACTGTGCGACTTAGTGAATGTAAGCTTTCAAGTTTCTCCAACACGCTATGTCACTCGATCAACTTCCTTTTGTTGATTATACCACGGTTTAAATAAACAAATAGTATGTTTTTCCTTTGCCTCCACTTGGTATTCACTGAAGTTCTTATATTTCCCCCCGTGCTTTTCTCATTGTCTTTTCACAGAAGGCTGAGCTTAAGGTCGATTTATACTGATTTGCATATTCAAAGAGGCGTAATTCTGGGAGGAGTTGGGGCGGGACAGAAGGCGCATGCACGAGCGTTACTTTTAATGCTGACCGGGATTTATGGAGCGGAAGAACACAGAAGTTGGAGTACGTACAGATTCCTGCATCTGGATTTTTCTGTGCGTAAGCACATTTCGGCTTTTATGCCTATGTCCTGTTATAGTGCGAATTCTACGTACAGCGTTATACATGAGGCCCCAGGTCACTAAGAGCAAGAGTGCACTCGAATGCAAGAAGAATCTTCCAATTGAAACTGGTGTAAGAACAGCAACAACTCCACACAACATTGGAAATCATCCTTAAAGACTTGGTATCGTAAAACTGTTTACCTGTGTCACATATGTGTGTTACATATTTATCTGTCTCGTCTGTCTTACGTCCTGTCTTATTTGTCAGTATATAAATGCAGTTATCATATTTCTATAATGCTTGTGTTTATCAATAAATTGTATTATTCTGTTTGTTATAACAAGTGTTTTTCAATTACATTGGTATAAGTCTAGCAGCTGGAAACTGCCTCGTAAATTATCACTTTACCTACAGGTGTATACCCCAGCTTATGTTTATTTTTCCATTTTGGGCTTTCTTTGTTTATTTAAAGTATCATTTTACTTATGTTTATTGGTGATATTATTCTGTTTGTTTATTATATTACTCAGTGATTTGTGTTTTCTGTGGGTGGTGTCCCAAGATATGGGGCGCCCTGCCATCACCATTCTTGAGACTACTTTCCATCTATTTAGGTTCTAGATAAAAGGATCTTTGGTGCTTTGAAGCTTGGTAGGAATCTCTTCCTAAGTAGTCTTACTCATTTGATTTTCTGGTTTCCTCACTATTTTTCTGTTCTGATGCTTAGATTCATCTTTTCAATTGTGATATTTTAAGTTTGTTCACTGATGACTGCCTTTCTGGCAAATGTTTTTGCTATACTGAGGATTTTTGCTTTATTTTGTAATTGTTGCAAATAAATATATTAATTTGTAAAGATTAATCATTTTGTTTTGTCTCCACCAGCTGGAGTTTTCACTGTTTCTCAGTCTTGTGAAACATCTGTGGTATGTTGGAGCTTTAAACTATATTTTGAACTTTAAAAGCCAGTTTACCCCTTTTGGGGTCTGCTTTGACTGATGCCTGCAGCTACTTTGTAGTAGTTGGGAGGCTAGCTGGTCTGAGTTGTGGCTATTTTGGAAAGCCAGTGGAGATGCTATCCTGCTTTTGTGGTATTTTTTATAGGGGGTGGATCTATGCAAGTCTAAATTTCTGCCAGTTAACAGAGAATTCATGTTTAAGGTACTTGGATTAGTCCCTGATGTGAGCACTCATAAACTTACAATGACTGGAGACTTTAATTGTTTATGAAATCAAGAATTAAGTAGGTCAACACAAGATGCAGCTTTAACATTTAAATTTGGAGTGAAAATGAGTTTATTAAGTATCACAATTTCCCTTCCCCATGGATATTTTTATACTCCAGTGTGAGAGAATATTCTTTTGTCTGTACATCATATTTACTCAAGAATTTACTATTTCCTTTAATTGATAATTACTTACTATCCTCAACTAAATCTTGTAAATATAACCATGCTCCTCTTATTTTGGAGCTCAGATCATTATATCTTTTTGATGAAACATGTCCCTGAGGGGTTTTTGTTAGGGCATGGACCAGTGGAACAGTTCAGAAGTGCACTTACAATTATCAGATATTTTGTGCAAACTTTCTAACAAATTAAATGAATGCAGTCCTCAAAAAAAGCTACGCAAAATCACTAAAGAAATCCTAACAGGGCTATAACATGGTTAAGCAGTTCCCTTTAAACAAATCAAAAATAACCTTCATTATTTTTCTCCTTCATTTTTCTGAGAGAGAGAGAAAGATTCTTTCTGTCACCAGCACTATCAGGTGACCATCAAACCTCCTTTTAGCAAATGAATAAGCCTCTTTGTATTCACTTTGGATGCTTATATCATCTGCTCTGGTGCTTGTACACTTCACTTACTTATTGAACATCTCCAGTTGATGACCAAACCTGCTCTTGTATGCTGTGACCTCTCAGGAACCTGCTGTCTCTACCTTCAACTCAATGTATCAGTGAGTATTCCCAGACCACCACTGCACAAGCAATGCTGGCAGAAATAGAACAGGAGTGCAGCACAAACCCCAGCTTATGTGCCCCCAAGTTTAGCTGTCGACACGGTCCTCTACCTTTGCTCCCCAACTTCTCAGCAGAAGGCACCATTGCTGTTCCATGACACACAGCCCCCTATCTAGAAACTACAAGCCTAGCAAGCAGCAATGTACCTTAAATATGCATCTTACAAAAACACAGTAATCAACAACAACAACATTTATCTGTAAAGCACATTTTCATGCAAAAAGTAGCTCAGAGTGCTTTACATAATGAAGAAAATAAAATAAAAGACAAAATAAGAAATTAAAATAAGACAACATTAGTTAACATAGAAAAGGAGTAAGGTCCGATGGCCAGGGTGGACAGAAAAAACAAACAAAAAAAAAAAACTCCAGACTGCTGGAGAAAAAAATAAAATCTGCAGGGATTCCAGGCCACTGCCCACTCCCCTCTTGGCATTCTACCTAACATAAATGAAACAGTCCTCCTTGTAGTTAGGGTTCTAAAGGAGTCACCTGATGTTGATGGTCATACAGACTTCTGGCTTTAAATCCATCCATCATTGTTGGAACATCACGGTGCTTTGAGTAGAAGGACACCGGAAATGGAAACAGAAGAGAGAGTAGTGGTTAGTATACGTAGATTTTAGAGCCACCATGAATAGTTATTATAATGCGTTGGATATATAGAGTATCAGGATTTTAATTACAGTGAAGTTATGAGAAGGCCATGTTAAAGTAATGTGTTTTCAGCAGTTTTTTAAAGTGCTCCACTGTATTAGCCTGGCGAATTCCTATTGGCAAGCTATACCAGATTTTAGGTGCATAGCAGCAGAAGGCCGTCTCACAAAACTTCTTTTAAGTTTTGTTCTTGAAATTCTAAGGGGACACTCATTTGAGGATCTGAGGTTATGATTTGGAATATAAGGTGTCAGACATTCCGATATATAAGATGGGGCGAGATTATTTTATTTTTATTTTATTTTATTATTAACAACAGTCAAGGGAAGGCAAAACAAACAAAGCAGTGAAGTGTTCCTTTACAGCCCCATAAATCCAATATAAAACTGATCACTTTCATTACTTATATCTTATGGATGTTTTCCTAGAGGCCAGTATGTCCACACACATTTCTGCAAGAACTTTGTGAGGAAAATGAAGTTTTAAGAAGGCAGATTATCACATATCTCTCTATTATAAAAGAAAATCTTGAGATGAAACAAGACTATTGCCAAGAGATTTTTTCAAGACCCACAGTCTTCTCACCTCTCATTCGTGTGAATGATTTTGTCAGACACAGTTCCTGCGCTCTCAGCTCTTGTACATTTTTATGTTTTCCTCACTTTTTTTTATTGATTTTATTGTAATCATTCCATACAAATAGATCAATTTTTACAAATAATAGGATTGAAAAATATCAACCCCCACTCCTGAGAAAGAGCATGGCCAACGGAGTAAGACTTAAAGCTTGTAAAAATAAATAAATTGATGAGTTTAATAAGCGGATAAAGATAAAAGGAGAAGAAAAAGAAATGAGAAGAGAATTTACTTCCTCAGTGGTTTAAGATCTTATTCTAAAATATTATTGATTAGATCCTGCCAGGGTTTGAAAAAGTTCTGTACAGATCCTCTAACTGAGAATTAGATTTTTTCCAATTTCAAATAATATAAAACATCAGTTACCCACTGACTTAAAAGGTTAGAGTTAGGATTCTTCCAGTTTAGCAAAATAAGTCTGAATGCCAATAGTGTAGTGAAGGCAATCACAGTTTGTCCTTCTCCACTTTAAGCCCATCTGGAAGAACACCAAACACAGCTGTTAATGGGTTAGGAGGGATTGTGACACCAAGGCTGTCTGAAAGGCACTTAAAAATTTTTGTCCAGAATGATGTTAATTTGGTGCAGGCCCAAAACATGTGACCCAGTGAGGCTGGGACTTGATTGCAGCGTTCGCAGGTTGGATCTTGCCCTGGAAACATTTTGGACAGTTTTAAGTGAGACAGATGTGCTCGATATATAATTTTGAGTTGAATAATTGTATGCTTTGCGCATATGGACTGCGAGTGAATTCTCTGCATTGCTACTTTCCACTCCTTTTCTGATATGTTGAGTGAGATATCTTTTTCCCACTGTCCTCTTGGATCTTTGAAAGGGAGGGACTGTAAAATAATTTTATATGTAGCAGAAATGCTGTCTGACTCCGCAAAACTGAGCAATATTTTTTCCAGCGTAGAGGAAGGTGCGAGATGAGGAAAATCGGGCAGGTTCTGTTTAACAAAGTTTCTAATTTGAAGATAGTGAAAGAAATGTGTTGCTGGAAAGTTAAATTTGGAATGTAATTGTTCATAGGATGCAAAGATGTTGTCTATATAAAGATCTCTAAGCAATTTAATCCCAAATGTTTTCCAGATATTAAAAACTGCATATGTTTGTGAGGGTTGAAAAAGGTGGTTCTCATGCAGAAGTGCCACAGATAAAAGATTCTCAATCTTAAAATGCTTTCTACATTGGTTCCATATTCTGAGTGAGTGAAGCACAATTGGGTTATTAGTATATTGGCGATAACTTGCATTTATTGAGGTACAAAGCAGGGAATATAAGGAAGTACTGCAGGATTTTATTTCTATTGCAGATTAAGCCTGTGTATCTTCATCTATTTGTGTCCAGGTTTTTATAGCTTGTATGTTTTTTGCCCAGTAATAAAACTGAAAGTTAGATAGAGCCATGCCACCTTCTGCCTTAGGTCTTTGTCGGATCGCTCTTTGGATAAGTGGATATTTTGAGTTCCAAATAAATGAGGTTATGGTTGTATCTAATTGCTTAAAAAAATATTTCTTGATGTATATTGGAATGTTTTGAAATAAAAGAGAAGCCTAGGAAGGATATTCATCTTAACAACGTTAATTCTTCCAGCTAGAGTGAGATGAGGGGTTGACCAACTATGCAAGTCTTGCTTAATTTTTTCCATACAGACGGTGAAATTTTGTTGATAAAGAGCTTTATGTTTACTTGTGATGTTTACCCCTAGGTATTTAAACTGATCTGCAATGATAAAAGAGAAGGTGTCCAATCTGATATTGTATGCTTGAGAATTCACTGAAAAGAGCACACTTTTATTCAAATTAATTCTGAGACCAGAGATCTTTTGAAATTCTGTAAGTGCTGTTAAGACTGCAGGCACAGTATTTTGTGGGTCTGATATATACAGTACCATATCATCTGCATATAGAGAAATTTTCTGTTCAAGTCCTTTTCTGATAATCCCCTTTATCTGATAAGCATTTCAACAGTGAACTGCCAGTGGTTCAACAGCAATTGCAAATAGCAGTGGTTACAAGGGGCTCCTTGTCTGGTACCATGTTCTAGTTTAAAGTAGTCAGAACAAATGTTGTTAACAAATACAGCTTCTGGATTGGTATACAGTAGTTTGATCCATGCACAAATGTTCAGGCCAAACCAAAATTTCTCTAATGTAGTGAAAAGGTAGTTCCATTCAATGGTGTCAAATGCTTTTTCTGCATTTTTGAGTCAGGTTTTTGACTTTGCTGGTGAATATATTACATTAAACAGGCATTAAAGATTGGAAGCTAAGTGTCTGCCTTTGATAAATCCAGCTTGATCTTGTGATATTACCAAAGGCAGCACTTTCTCCATCCTTCTAGCTAGGACTTTGGAGAGTACAGTATCTTAACATCATTATTCAGAAGTGAAATTGGTCTGTATGATGCACATTGTAATAGGAAAGACCGTGATTAATGCTTGGTGAAAAGTCTGAAGTATAATTTGATTGTCTCTAGCTTCTGTAAGTGTAGCTAATAAGAGGGGAGCTAGCTGAGCGGAGAATTTCTGATAGCGCCAGAGGTTTATCCAGTTCCTCTGCCCTAAAATTATCTATTTGTGATATCTTTAATATATCCAAAAATGCATTTGATTGTGTGTTGTCTTTAAACTCAGTAGAATATAAGGATTTATAGTAGTCTCTAAATGTGTGCATTATATTTTTATGGTCAATGATTTTATCTCCGTTCATGTTGGTGATTGCTGGGATTGCATTGCAAACTTCTTGCTTGTGGATTTGTTGAGCTAAGAGCTTATTAGCTTTCTTTCCATGTTTATAGTAATGGTGTCTTGATTTAAAAATAAGTTATTCAGTTTCTTTGATTGTTAAGAGGTTGAGCTCTGAATGTAGAGCATGCCTTTTCCTATGAAGAGCCTCACTAGGACACCTGGCATGTTCTTCATCTGTTCTAGTAATTTCGCTGGTTAGCTCTGATACCTTCTTGGTTTCTAATTTATTTCTGTGGGAAAGATATGAAATAATTTTTCCTCTTAAGAAGGCCTTTAGAGTTTCCCAGAGCATTCTTGCAGAGAGTAGTAGTTATAATTATAAGGATTAAAAGGACAGATTAGATATAGGTTGCTCTCTTTCTCTACCCCCCCTATCCCCCCCCCATTTTGCCTCCCCACGTGAGGCTGGCCCCCACTTCACAAAGTCCCAGTCCTCTGACATACCTAGAGACAGAGCATGTCTAAAACAAAACAAGCCCCGCCCCAGCAGCAGCTTTTGTAGTTTAAAAAGTAGAGATATCTATTGCCGATAAAGTCTAAATACTATAAGCATAAAATATAATCTTCAACAGTCCTGAAATATTAAGACAGTAAACCCAGGGAATGGTGTTAAAAAGTGGTCCTGTATAAGCATAGTAAACCCTAATGCAATAATAACAATAACATTAAACCAAGGGTATGATGTTAAACAGTCTCCTTTAGAATAGTAAAAAAAAAAACTGAATTTGTTTGTGTTTTAATTGAAATTAAAACATAAACATAAAGTGTCCGAGAATAGAAAAGGATGTATAATTATGGTACCCGTATTGTTGCAAGCGGATTAGACAGCAGGTAATATCTTCTTGCCATGCCATGACAGGATGCGACTCACTATCGTATTTCAAAAAAGTGTCGGGATCAGGTTTCTTAATTCCTTGTCTGCTTCCTCCTTGCTGCAGAAGATCGTAATATTTGTCTTGAATATCCACTTTCAGTTTAGCAGGATACAAGAGGCTGTGTCTGATATCGGCTTTCCGTAACTGCTGTTTAATGTTGTTAAAGGCTGCACATTTAGCAGCTGTTGAGGGTGAGAAATCAGGGAAAATACGAATGTGGTTATTTTCAAATATAATCTCTTGTTACTGTCTGATAAGTGCCATTACATTAAGCTTAAATTGTAATCTCTCGAAGCGTGCAATTAAAGTCCTAGGTTTAGAGGTATTTGATCCATGTATATGATAAGCTGCCGCTATCTCAATATCTGATTTAAAGTCCTTTCCAATTATTCTTGAGAATAGTTCAGCTACGAATTTCAGTGGGTTTGGACTTTCACGATTCTCAGGTAGACCTTTGATTCTAATATTATTCCTTCTGCATCCATCTTCCAGAGCCACAAGTCTGTCTCCGAGTTTTTTGCATTCGAAATTCGCAGCTGTAGCTTTTCCATCGGTGATAGATGCAGAATACTCCACTGTTTCAATTTGAGTTGATAATGTCTGCTTAATGTCTTCCAGCTGATCAGAAAGTTTTCTCAGTTTAGACGAATTTTCCTGAATGTGTTCCTCAATTTTCCCAGCATACCTTTAAAAGTTGCATCAAAACGATTATATATACATTTTTCCAAGTCTTTATTATCCTGCCGCAGCTCTTGCATCTCCAGCCGCAGTTTCTCATTTGTCTTGTTTTGCAGCTTCTCGTTTGTCTTGAGCAAGCCATTTATTTCTTTCTTCATATTTTTCTGAATGTCTTTCTTAAGCTCACTTATGGCTGTGGCTGTGGGCAATGTTGCGATCATTTCCTTCATGAAGTATTTCATCCCGAAGGTTTATCAACAGAAGAAATGGATATACAGGCAATCCTAGCACCGAGAAACAGTGAAGTCAAAGAAATTAATGTGAAAATTGTCAATCGGTCACACGGCAAATTTGATAAATGCATATCAGTAGACTATGTGGAACAAGTTGGTGGTGATTGTGTGGAAGATGAAAACATCAACTTACAATATCCCACAGAATATCTACAACTGTTAACACCGGCCTAATTACTGTTGAAAGAAGGATGTATCGTAATGTTATTTTGTGTAATTTAGATAGATAGTAATGTAATACATTTTACGTGGAAAACTTTAGACACCAAAGGAGAATTTGATATGCCATTCGTATTAAAACTTTTACAGTTTCCCGTTAGAATAGCTTTTGCTATGACAATTAATAAATCACAGGGACATTCAAAAAAGTTGGTTTATTTATTACAGAGAAAGAAGCGAAATTCACTCACGGGCAGTTATACGTTGCGTTGTCACAATGTAATTTCAAACAAGGAAAAAAAATTCAAAGTGATATTGACAAAAAGTTAATTCCAAATATTGTTTTTACTGAAGTTTTACAGTAAAAGTGTAAGTTTTAAGAAGTATTAATGTGCTAATTCCAAGCCAAACAGAACGAAAATGTATAACGAATACCTCTAATGCAACATGAAACATAATTTTCTTTCAATTTGTTAAATTTTACTGTTTTTAACTATGGTTAATTACTCACTGCAATGTAAAATTGTTTCTATTATGCATATGTAACAATTTCCATGAAAATAACAATTTGTTTAAATTGTACATCTGCTTCCCCATGCACAATTGGCAGAGCTGTGAAGTGGCTAGCGCGTAGCGCCTACATGGGGGTTGGCGAGCGAAGCGAGCAAGGGGCAGAGCTCCCTAGTGTTATATATAAAAATTTATATATAAAGTTGAAAACTAGAAGGGCATCATATCTGATTACCAAAATTTTTAGAATTAATCAGGAATGTTCTAAATTGTCAAATAAGTCACTCTACAAGAAAATACTGACTTTAAAATTGAAGCTTAATCTTTTGACTACAAAAGAAGCCGAACAACTTATCTTTAAGTCTATACCAATAAACATGGATGGAAGGCGAACAAAATTTTAGCACAACAAATATATAAACAGAAAATGTAGACTTTATTAATAAAGATTAACAGTGTAGCAGGAAATAAGTAACACAGTTAAGGAGTACTGCAGGTCTTTATATTCTTTGCAGTGTAAAGTAGATGATGCTAAAGCTAAGAACATTTTGTTATGTTATTGCTAGGGTTTGTTCCCTGGCTTAAGGTAATCTTCCATTTTATTAATATTTTTGTTCTTTTTGAAATATTTGTTATGTAATTGTTTTATGTAATTTGTGTTAATATTGTTATTTTTTATCATTTAGTTTATAGTTATTATGTATTTAGGCTGTTTCTTTATGTTCCTTTTATTTTGCAGGTGGAAACCCAAGATGAGGCACCACTATGACATTACTTCTTAGGGACTGCCCTCTTTCTTTATATTAATGTGAGAGAGAGATAAGTTCATCTTTAGCTGAGCCCTTTTTTGTGCCTGTACAGGTCTTTGAATCCTCCTGGATTAGTATGGGGTCAGACTGCCTGGGAAAGACCTGTTTCAGAGTTTCACCAGTGAGGGCCTTATCAGATTTTTGGGTCATTTTGATGGCTATCACCCAGTTTTAACAAATTTGTACTCCTGCTTCACAACACTTTTTTGTTAAAAACCAAATACTACTGCTCCATACTGTCTTTGTAGATAAGCTTGATAAAATCTCTGAGGCTCTCTGGAATTCAAGATGCTATAAACTAGGTAAGATATAGGCCCAGTCAGCTATTCAGTGGAATTTTATAAAACATTTTTAACTAAATGCCCTTAATGTTAGCAATTTCAGCCGAAGCTAGAGAACATGCAATTCTATTAAAATATTATATTAAGTTTTAAGTACTGTCTTTCCAAAGACAAAGAAAACATTTGCTGCAACATGTATCACATTGACTAATCTCAATTCTAAGTAATGATGTCAGAATCAAATGTTTTAGCTAAACCAATAAAGGAAGTGCTTCCCAATATCACAGGATCACACTTGATTTATTAAAGGCAGATAGTTAGTATCCAGTCTCTGATATTTATTTGATGCGATATATTTTTCTACAGAAACTGAATCTCCAGAGGTCTTATGCTGTTTGGATTTCGGAAAAGCCTTTGATAGATTTTAGTGTGGATATACAATTACCATACTATGCAAATTTACAAAACTAGATGGATTAAATTACATTACACTAGTACAGAAGCTTCAGTCCATACAGATAATACAAAATTAGAATATTTGAGATTAAAATGTGGAACCAGACATGGGTGTCCATTATTACCAAAGCTTTCACATATACCATTGAAACACTAACTATTAATTTGCAGAAACAGCCAGATATAGAAGAAATCAAAACAGAGTCATTAACCCACATTTATCTCTGCCATTAACAGTAAATGTGCCAGGAGAATTTAATAAGATCTCTGGCTTCAAAATTAAAGTGAATAAAAGTGTGCTTCATTCCAGTGAATACTTGCTATGCTATTTTCATTTGTTTGATTGAGTTAATCAAATAAAAAAATGGACAAACATCCACTTAAATTGCCTTTAGCTTTGTGATATCAGAATAGGATTGTGCTCTCAGTCTTAAACTGAATCAAGCTAATTTGATAATGAATTGTAGGATCCATTAAATTGAGCATTATGGTTCCTGTAAGGCTCTCTTGATCCAGTTTTACCGAAAGTCACATTTATTTGATTAATATTTTAACAAGCATTATAAGCTTAAACTACATTGTTACTATTAAAAGTTTATCCTGACAGTTGCAGTCTTTCAAGAACTGCACTTCCTTTAATAAGAAGGTCCTTATGTTATTTCATTTGGCTTTAAAAACATCATCTGCCTTGCTTCATCTGAAAAATATCCATAGTAGAAAAGATAATAAGGTATAGTACAGTAAATATATATACAGTACTCATTTGCAACAGCATTAACTTTTTTGACTCTCTATTACTATTTATTTTCATCATAATAAAGTTAATAATTTAAAAAATAATACATGATTTCTTTGATGTTCTATGGATAGAATTATGGTTAATAATTTATGCAACTGGACAATCTTAACAGCTGATTCATTCACTTATAATTTATTTATGTTTTGTTTTCATGTTTAAGAATAGAAAAGCTTTTATGGATGGCAGAATTATTTAAGAAGAAATTTTAGTTCACACCATCCATAGACTTTGGATTACTGTTTAGTAGTCACTTAGTAATATGCAACAAAGGATAATTTTTTTAAGGAAATCTAAAACATAAGCCAGTTGCAACAAGATGTGCAGAGGCATCAGAATCAAGATGCAACATTTTATTTCAAAAGCAATAAATCATGTTAAATGGACTTGTACAATCTCAATAATCTAAAAAGTAGAATATGTGGATACTTAAGTGGAAATGCAAAGTCAGCATTATAGTATATTACAAGGAAGCTTTATTGATAACCAATAGGGATGGGCATTCAGCATTAATCACTTCAGCTATAAATAATATTTTTGCCATTTCCATTGCATTTTACATACACTGTATCTTCAAGATGCCTTGGATAATGATGCTGCCTCACAGCTCCAAAGACACAGGTTCAAGTCCAAGCCTAGTAGTTGTGAGTGTAAAGTCTGTGTGAGTGTTCTCCTTGTTCTTAAGTTTCATCTCACATACCTTTAAAATGTGCCCAGTGTGCCTGACTGTAGCCTATGATGACATCCAATGTGAGAGGATTCATTTCAATGTAGTGCTGTCAAAAGTCATGCAGATAATGTGAATTGGTGGCTCTAATTTGGCCCTACAGTGTGTTTGGTGTTTGTGTAGACTGTATGTGTGTGTTTGTGTTTGCCCTGCAATGGACTGGCACTCTGTCTAGGGTTTGTTCCTGCCTTGTGCCTTATGCTAGCTAGGATAGGCTCCAATCCATTCCACAACCGTGATCTGGATTATGCGGGTTAAAAATGACATGACGTGTCAATACGGTGCAATGTGTTTGTGGTCCAGTGGGTGTAACATATTTAAATATAGTGCAACTCAGATTCTGTGAGTGTAGATGTGTGCATGAGAAATTACAGGCATCCATGGAGTGCTCAATGGGGGATGTTGCTGATTGCTCATTGACATTGTGAGAGTGCAATTGGCACAGTCATCCCTCATTAGTTCTCTGTGGGTTGTTTAGAGCAGCTCTTACACTCACAAGGGTATAAATAGTCTGAACAGGAAAGGGAAAAGGAAGGAAGAAAAAAATCGACAAAACGCCTCCCAGTGGAAGGAAAAGATCTGCACTCCAGAGGAGGATCAGGTTTGCTGAGTGGTTGGAACAAGCAAGATCAAGTGTTCCAAGGGTCCTACAGGTACTGATAAATGTGACAGGAAGAGGGTCCCAGGTCACAGGTGTGCGCTAGTGATCACTGAAGGAGGTGGCTAGAATGGGAACCAGATTGAGGGCTGCATTTGCCGGAGATTTAGCCCTGCTGATTAGACTTTGAAGTGAGCTGTGGAGATGAGAGTGAAAGAGAGCATTGGGAAATAGATGAGAAAGCTGATTCCAATTTTGATTTTATCTGTGGTTTTAACTATTTATTGATCTTATTTATTAGAGTTTTATGGATTATTATTTATTAAAGATTTATAGAACTGCTCTGTTTAATTGTTTGAATAAAGTTGCACTGTGTACTTGTGCACTGCTACTTGTTGTGTCCTGACTTGCCTTAGTCCAGTTATGACAATCAGTGCCCCAGCAAATTAAAGGTGCCCATGGCTGCAGGCACCAAGGGCATCAGTCTTTTTTTTTTTTTAAGTATATGTATAAAACTAATGAAGTGTCATAAATATTACATTTAATTGCACGCTTAAACATAAATATATTCTGAAACATACTTGGTTTTATGTGCTACGGCCTACCCTCCCGATGGTCTTTGCCACAAACCTGCATTTTTGATATCATTCCTGTTAATCAGCAAGAATTAAATGGTCAAATCTGGAGTATGACGGGACTCGTAAGACATTTCATTTGATCCAGAAATATTGCTTCAAATTTCAACATAACAAATAGGAAGGGAGGATTTTTTCATGTGGCAGTTTGAGTAAATATTCATTAAATGAAAGAACCATACATACATTGTGTTTAATGAAGAATAATTGTCTGGCACGCTTCATTACAACCAGCAATGAGAACTACATTTATTTGAATGTTAAACATGTATTTCACATTTTTATCTTATTGTTACAAAAAAAACTTGGACTTTTTACATTATATATTACAGGAAAATATGTGAAATAAACTAGTAGAATAGATGTGTTAATGCCCTGCAGTGGGCTGGCGCCCTGCCCAGGGTTTTGTTCCTGCCTTGTGCCCTGTATTGGCTCCAGCAGACCCCCGTGACCCTGTGTTCGGATTCAGCGGGTTAGAAAATGGATGGATGGATATTAGTTTTGTATTTTATAATTTCATTGTCACTTATAATCTCTATGCTGTTTTTTACTTAAAGGCCATTATATATAAAAGTATTCTGTCTGCATATTGCATAATGTATTCTTGGCTTAGGAATGTTTCTAACAAAATTTTGATAAAGTATTTCTGTGTTAGGATATAGCGGGTTGGATGATCACTGACTGACTGACTGAATAGATGTGTTAAAGAATTTCTTGCCCAGCTTTGCTATTTTAGACTGACCTTGGAAGGTCATAAAGTGAGATTTCTTATCGCAGGTTGGTAAGCCATTGTCTTTTTGTAATCAACACAGCTATTCATGGTCTCAGTTCAGTAGCTTTATTGCTTACATATGTCTCTGGTACTACAGTAGGTTTTAACGACAAGTTAAAAAAAATAATAAAAACTTGTTCTGACTGCGAGTTCTCATTCATTTATTGCTCTTTTGCCTACAAATCACTGCATTGACCTTTTCCTTATATTAGGAATAGCTTGTTAATTATGTTTAAATGGAAAGTTATTTATTTTCCTAAGATAGGACAAGGTGCTTATTAGTTCTTAATAGGTACTGTAAGTAACGGAAAATGGAAGCTTTGTGACACCCATCATGGGCACTTTTTTTAAATGAAAGAGAGAATTTGGTTTCTTTTTGAAGGGAGAGGCAGGAAACAGGCAAGAGTTGTATAATAGTCAAATGGACAGACTTATCAGTTAACTCACAAGAGGACAGAAAAAAAAATACTATGTCAAATATCAGAACAGGAGTCGAATGCCATATTGTTAAGAAAAACCTAAGCCAAAAACATTTTTCAAATAAAAATTGATCATCCTCTTATTTTTAAAATAGTTACTAGGATACAGGAGTGAGATCATGTTTTGTGACAGCATTGGTCATTTGGTAGCAAGTGCCCTAACTACCAATCAGCAATGTGGTCACAACCATAAGAAATGGCAAAAAAAAAATGCCAGTAAATGAATACAAGGTTGCAGTACAGTGCTATCACCAAAGTAATAATAAAAATGAATACATTATTTATAAAGGCAATATATATATATATATATATATATAAAGTAATGTGTGAGGCCGCTTTTAGAGGTCCAGAATAATAGCACAAATGTCATATCCTGTCTCACTATCCTGCGACTGAAGAGGTGATCCAATAACTGCTTGTTGACAGGACTTACAGTATTACTTTATCTTGATGTTATACAATGCTGTGACTACGCATTTTCCTTAATAATCCTCTTAATGTACTGTATGTATCATTAAATATTTGATGAGAAAGAACATGATTACAAAACAGTTTTTTTTTTAAACTAGAAATTAAATTATGTATCTAAAACAGTCTTTATCATATTGATTTTTAAGTTTTTCAAAATTCATGTTTCAGCTTCACTTATACTTTACAAACTGTATAGTTATAAGCAATTAGAGAAGGTCTGAAATGGTGAAGATATTTAGAGTGCTGAGAATCTCTAGACTATTCTTGAATTTTACAGTTGTCACACACGTGTGATTAGGGGACAACTTTAGGGCTTATCTCACTTTAATTTCACTCCGAACCAGGGGTTGGTGCTGTCACTTAATGCCTCTTCTCTTTCTCCCTCTACAGAAAGGATAAATGACGGACCTTTCACTGCTGCCTTCAGTTCCAGAACCCTCCTGTTCTGTTTCCCAGGTCTTAAAACCGACTGCTCCACCATCTTGAGGCAGTCAGTTCTTCACTTGCATCTGATGAAGACTACTCAAGTTTTATTTTCTGTTATATATTTTGATTTAGGATCTTGCATTTATTTAGGAATCATGTCAGTGTCCCAATCCTTCTTGAGCTTTCTGTTTTTTGCTCTTTCACAATCCAAAAGTTCATGCAGATACAGTATATCCCAATTGCACTTATTAATATCCATGCCATTGGAACTTTCACAAATCTCAAAGTGAAAACATGGGAACTTGGACAATAATCACAACCAACTAGTTAGATAGATAGTGTCACACATGCGCAATTAGGGAGACCAATGGATTGAGAAATCTCACCAGATGGGGATATATAAGACTGCTTACTAATGCTTCTCTCCTTTTTTCATCAGAAAGACCAAAGACCAGACAAATCCCGATATGTTAAGTCTCTGCTAGAACATGATCATACCATCCCCACATGACAACGTCAACCGGTCGCCCTCTGATGACATCATCTCCGTCTCATCCACGTCACATCATCTCATCTCTGCACCTATTCCCGGTCCATTCGCCATAAAACCAGCCACCTTTCGAGTATCAATGGCGAATGTATATGCTCGCTCTTACCGTGCTGTACAAAAAGAACAAATAATTTGGTTCATCTACAGTATATGAGGATGGTTCCCCAACACTTAATCTGTCTCTCTGGTCTCTTTTTCACGATAGATAGATTCAAAAGGATTGTGTGCCACCTAGGTTGACGATTATTTCAGCTAGGGTGACTAGTGTGTGAATACCATAGTAAAGAAGAGGAAATTGTGAGATATGAGCATTTCAATGGAATTGACAATCATTCAAATAAAGTATTTCAAAACAAGCAACAGCAATTCCTTCTAATGATCTCAAATATGGCCACATTACAAGAATATTGGCATAAGGAAACAAAGACTATTTGGCTGTATTGAAGAAAAAAAATAACAAACAAACCACACCTCATGCACTTTCTTGTAAATTTTCAATATCCAGAATTTGGTACTATTTATAATTGCTCTTATAATCATAAATCAGAGACCAAGAACTTGGTTTGTTTACTTACAGTAAAACTTGAGATTTACCAATAAAACTAGTAGCTCTTTGGTTTACAACTGATTAAACAGTGTTTGGTGAAATCATCCACCCTGCAATTCTTTTCCATATCTACTTTTTCCTGGCTTTAGCTTTATAGACCAGTGGTGGTGAACCTATGGCACGCGTGCCAAAGGGGGCACTCAGAGCCCTCTCAGTGGGCACGCATGCCGTCGCCCGAGCACAGAGTTCGCTACTATAAAGCCAGAGGAATGTGGGGCCGGGTTGCTCCCCTCACTGCTCCCCCTCTTCACGCGCTCCGGAGGACTTTTCTCACATCACCCGCCCCTCTGCCCAGCAGCCCAATGGGAGCGCGTCCTTCCTCTCCTGTCTGGGGTAAGGCGGGCAGCACACATGCTGCTTGAGGGTGCGGCACGGACTGCAGCCTTTTGAGTCTGTGATTCCCGTGGTGGGGTTGGAGGGGATGTGGTATAGCGGGTCCACAGCTCAAAATTGGAAAGGCCAGTTTTAACAGATAATTGCCGCACTCGCGGCTTAAAGGGGGTTATGGTAGAGTGGCCGGAGCGGTTTCTGGGAGCTTTGTGATGCGTGCAGTCCTCGCTTAAGCGCACAGGTGAGGAGTCGTCCGCATCTGTAATTATTGCCGGGAGTTGCTAATCGCCACACCTGATCCACGACCCGTAATATATAATGGAAGCTTTGGGGGCGGAGCTTAATAGGGAAGACCTGTGTGAAACACTTGAGAGGATCGAAGGGATGACAAAGGACAGCACAGTTAGTTATGAAAATGAAATCCTTAAAGTGTGGAATTCTCTGCCAAATAATCTTAAGTCAATGAAGGCACTTGAGATTGCTTTCCTTACTTTGTTTGGAACATCTTATGCTTGTGCGCAGCTGTTTTCAGCTTTGAATTAAATCAAATCTGACACCAGAAACAGACTAACAGATGACCTGAGTGCTGCATGTGTTGCTCTCAAGCTTACAAAGTATGAGCCAAGGTTAGACAAATTATCAGCATGTATACAACAGCAAAAAGCACATTAATTGTTCAAAAGCATACCGAATGCAAACTTTTACCTTTCAACAAAAAGTTGTTTGTATCATTGAAAGCTCTGTTATTATGTTTTTCTTTTAAGACAAAAGATGTTAATGTATGAGTTGCTTTTCTAAACTAAAAGCTCAGTAGATAGACAGACAGAGCATCAGTATTGGCAGTTCAGTCCAATTTATCATCCAGCTGCACTCCCAAGTATTTATAGGTCTGTACCCTCTGCACACACTCACCTCTGATGATCACGGGGTCCATGAGGGGCCTGGGCCTCCTAAAATCCACCACCAGCTCCTTGCTTATGCTGGTGTTCAGTTTTAGGTGGTATTCAGGTTAAATTGCCATGTTGGCACTTTGAGATAAATAAGTGGGTTTTGGATTGCAGTTTGGGCACTTGGTTTCTAAATGATTCGCCATCACTGTTATAGACTCTGACAGTTTACTCTGGCAGCAAAAACCATAAGTCAATTGCTAGTCCTTGGCTGGCTGCTATTCCATAGCACAGCATAGTCCTACTAACTACCAATTTACGTACCAGCCAATCAGTTTCCACATAAACATAAAGACTTCAGAGAGTCCAGCCAAACCTGATTAATGTTCAAGTACTATGATGTAGCAATGTTGCCCACAAACTCAGTTTAGTGTCAGGAGAAAGCACAAAATAATGTATTTCATACAATTATTTTATGTTCATGTAAAATAAGGGTGGTGCAGTGCTAGCGCTGCTGCCTCGCAGTTAGTAGACCCGGGTTCGCTTCCCGGGTCCTCCCTGCATGGAGTTTGCATGTTCTCCCCGTGTCTGCGTGGGTTTCCTCCAGGCACTCCGGTTTCCTCCCACAGTCCAAACACATGCCGGTTAGGTGGATTGGGGATTCTAAATTGGCCCTAGTGTGTGCTTGGTGTGTGGATGTATTTGTGTGTGTCCTGCGGTGGGCTGGCACCCTGCCCAGGATTGGTTCCTGCCTTGTGCCCTGGGTTGGCTGGGATTGGCTCCAGCAGACCTCTGTGACCCTGTGTTTGGATTCAGCGGGTTGGAAAATGGATGGATGTAAAATAAGCAGTGTTACTCATATGTAATTTGATTTGTTTGCCTAAATTAATTTAACTACAAACTAAAATGGCTAGTGGTATCTTATCCTTTTATTGTATACTTTGTATAGTAACACTTAGATTTTTTTTTAGAATTTTGCAATTCTGTATTAAGCATCAATTTGCTCAGAATGAACTTTAATACATTTTACCTTATTACTGTTTGCAGTTGGACATCTGTGCAAGTTCCTTTAGCCATTTTATAGTTTCATTTTTTCACCTTATCACATAAATGAAAATGTCCCTTGCTACATGTGTCTTTATCTGATGCCCAGGTACACATATAATTGTTAGGTGAGGTAAGGACAAGTAGTGCTGAGAAAGCAATTCCTTCTATAGCATCAGCTAAATGAAACACTTTACAGCACACACAAGAGATGTATGAAAGACATAACAATAACAAGTCAAGGGCCCAAATTATTGTTATTCTTACCTGATTCTTAGAGTAGCCCCCAGGCTAAGAAGTGGGGTAACCAGAAATGGTAAGAAGAGCAATGCATTTGTAAGTGGTTGGGAGGATTATAATAGTCATTCATGTAATTACATTTTTTTTTTCATATTTTTCTCAGAGCCAGGAAGATGTTTAGAATAGTTAATCAAAAGAAATTTAGAAAGGATTCTTTGAAAATATATCTGGGAATGTTTTATTGGAGGTCCTATAAAAGCACAGGATGTCTTACTATTGCCAAGCATCATTTGATCCTCGTGTTTGCAAAGTGTGTGTCTTGTAAGTTCCATAGGTGAAAGACAAACATCCTGGGCATGGAGGAGAAAGATTTCTTAGCTGGGCAAGAGGCCATAATAGAAAGAAGGTGGGAGTGGAGACGTAACCCGACTGGAATGCCTTACAATCTTCATCCCAGTTGGGAGACAAGAATAATGGATGAACTGGGTAAACATGGATGCTAGGAACAGTTCATTCCATGGCAGGTGGCAGTGTTCATGTGGGCTGAACCCACTTAGATCACTCACCGAGTAGCATGGAAGTCCAGAAACACAGCCCTGTTGGGGTCCTTGGGTACAGCCAGTGGCCCTTGCTTTGGGAAGACAGTCCTGGTTTCCACATGACCTGGAAGTACTTCAGACAACAAATACCATGACACGGAAGCAGCCCTGGGTGCAATTTGAAAGAAGCTCACAGTCTCACCTCAGCGAGTCAGTTGGGAGGCATCAGGTGACACTCGCCAGGAGGGTGGAAGGGACAGAGGAATCTTGGGTTTGTAATTGTATATTTTGCCTGTGTTCCCTGGTAAAGGTGTTCCTGAGAAATTAAATCCTTTATTTTTTATCCAAATTTGTGTTAGATGACATTGTGTCTGTGGTTTGGGGCTCAGTGGTGCCCCCTTGTGTTATAGTGTATACACTAAAAAAATCAAAGGTTTCAATTTATGTTTAAGGACAAACTAGAACTTGTGGTCTAGATATAATAAACGCTTGATAATATTATGATTTGAACAGATAAGTAAGGTTTTATCAGAGAGGTTGAATAAAATTGTATCTATTTTATTAGACCTACTGTATTTAGTCATTGTTTAATATATTTAATATAACTAGGAAAAGAAAATAAGGTGTGCATGATAAACTAATTCTGCTTTTGTCAATAACATTAAGCAATGCAAATACCATACCTTACCTAATCTGATGACTTGAGAACAATCTGCTGTATTTCTTAAACAAAACTGTATTTTTTATTGTTATAATGTAAGGGTCTGATATAAACAAAAGTAAGTACAGCACCATATATTTTATTTTTTCCTTCAGTTTCTGTTCCCTTCCCCAGCAGGATTATAGTCTCTAGTTGGTTGGAATAATTAAAGCAGACACATCTATGCCAAGGGTTCCTCACAGAGGACTTAGGAGCATAATGTGGTCAGTAAATCCCAGCATACATATCAGCTACAGTTCTTCTTTCATTATTAGAATGTAAAAAGGACTTATATTGCTCATCCTCAGGAACCATCACTGGCCAAGCTTACAAATCTGGCATTACAAAGTGCTGTTGATGACCTTTATCATTAAAGAAAATGACACCTCGCCTGTAACCTTGATTGATATGGAAAATCAAAATTAATCATCCGCATGGACATTTCATTTCTTTGTCAAACTCAACAGACTATATTATCAATCTGCAATGTATTTAGCCCATCTGCGAGCATCCCTGCACAGTCATATAGATTTTCATTAATTATAGATAACATTACTTGGAAGGCACAGAAAGTATATTTTTGTAATATGTGTTTCCTGTAGATTACTACTCATTTCTCATTTACTAAACATGAAGAAGATAAAATTTCCAAAGTATGCAAAGGCTGTGATTGGGTCCATTAGAAACAGGTAGCATGTGTCTTCCTTTTGTTTTTTTGTAAAACATTTTGTTTTTTGTAAAACAGTCACATTTTCTGCATTCTCAAATATGACTGAGAAGGTGACATTCTCAGCAATGATGTTAGATCATTTTGGGACATGATTCACACAAATGAAAATACATTCTGAGTAGAGTGTAACTTGCAATCATAATACATGACAAACCATAAATCCTTAAATAATCCATCAACAGTGTAGAATAATCCACTGTCTGGTATCCCCAGAGACAGCATTCTCATACCTTTGTCTTGTGTTTTTATTGCTGATGGTGTCTGTCATGTATTTCATTAATCCCATTTCTTGTTAAAATAATTTGAATGCCATTCTGGAGTTTAATACTCATAGATTGGGTAAATATGTAACAAAAATGCATATGATTACTAAAATTGTGATGCTTGTTTTTCTTAAATATGTGGATATTGTCTATATGTCTTCATTACTAAAACCACTTTACTGTTTGTAAGTAAGTGTTGGTGTATGTACAACTGCCCAGTGATGGATTGTGTCTGGTGTCCAGTGTTACTGGATTTAAAAAAGAAATCGAGGGTGTGTAAATGGATGTCACTCTTAAAGAAAATCAAAAAGGTTTAAGGAACAGTTCAGCCCACAAATGCTTTTGTGTAGTTCCATGTAACTACAGTCTTCTTCAGAAATGTATACTGTATTTTGCTAATCTTTAACTTTTGCAATGTTATTTTCATGTTCCAATGTCTTTGCTGAAGAAATCATTTTAGACTAACAACTGACTTTTCTTAATTTTTCCATTTATAAAAGTTCAGTGCTTTTATCAGCTCATTTCTTCATCTGTGTTTCAATTGCCTTAAAAGCCAGTTTTTCTTCTTAAGTCATATTGTACATTTTTTCCATCCATCTTCTCATCTGGTCAGCCAGTACAAGTCATAGGTACTTGGTGCCCATCCCAGCAGCATTAAGCACAACAGTGGGATTCAACTCACACTCACAAAGGAAAAAATTACTCCATGGTTAATTTAAAATTGGCAATTATTCTAAAAAGGTGCATCTTTGGAATGTATAAGAAGAAAACCAAAGTGAAAATGCACACATCAATAGAAAGTGCAAACTCCATACTAACAGTACATGCAAAATAAGAAAATGAAAGGGTGATCTGCTTAGGATGGCAAAGAAGTCAGGAAGAAGAATGACACAGGATTCAATAAAGCAGGTTGAGGAATAGTTACAGCACATTGAGCTTGCTAGTGATGTCAGTTGCAAATGGTTGGGCAGGTCTTGGTGACTCTAGACTATAGCAACCTGACTGGTGCAAATAGGGCCTGAAGGAGGCATAACTGGTGGAAAAGAAGGATCACATCAGTAGTATGGTGGAAATGTGGCAACAGGCACATAGATAAGATAGGATTAAAAGAGCGACTGCAAGAATTCCTAAGCTATGACAGGCCAAACCAAACCTCATCATAAGATCAGTAATGTCCTCCTTAATCAATCAAGCTCTTTCTGTTTTGCCCCCAGTGCCACACAAAGAACTTCAGCAAGCACCTTGAATCAAAGAGCAGGCAGATGGGGAGAGCTGCAAACATTGTCAGGAGGATTTCTTGAGACAGCATAGGAATGGCAGTTGAATGTCCACCAAAGTGGCAGTCCTATTTCCTAGATGCTGCTGCAGTGTGTGCAATCAAATGATCATGCTAAAGTAGCCTGTTCCATATAAAGACTCGATACAGGAAGTCAGAGAATAAGAGCCAAACATGAGGACCTAGAAGACAAGTTCTAAAGACAAGCATAGTATGTATGGAGTGTGCAAACAGAGGTGTGCTGCAGAACCTTTTGGGTCTTCCTCTGTGTAACACTTATGACCTCCAATGCTTCAGAGGTACATAAAAGAAGAAAGCCATCAAGACAATCAATGAGATCGAGAACAGGTCCTGGAGATGGCTGTGGTTATAATACTGGTGATGTGGTTAAGTGCATCAGAACAGGTATGTTATAATTTCTTATAGATAACCTCTTACTTTAAACAATACATACATTTTATTGATTTGGGAAATGGTTTTAAAAGGACTATTTTAGATAATAAGTACTATAAGGGAAAGAAAGCCTGTAGAGTTTGTCATGTTATTTTATTTTATTTTTTTAAATTTTCCACTTATTAGCCTCAGTTTAATTTTTTAATGCACTCCGTTTCAGCGTACACATAAAACTGTTCATGCTTTAAAAGACCACACCATTAACTACTGAGTCACAAGCAATACTGAAGAGAATGCACTTTTAGAATACTAGAGTTTTTTTTTTTCTTGAATTGTATAATTATTTGTTCATTTTGTATTACTGTTAATGTTTATTTGAAGTGTAAATGTGTACACCACACAGAGTTCCTAAATGCAAGCAGTTCTGTAACACTTATTCATTCATTTTTCAGACTTTGTAGTCTAATGTATGTCAGAATCACCTTAGAAGCAAAAAAGCCCACACATTAATTTTGACTTTAAAAGCATCACTGAAAATACAGAAGTACTGTATAACAATAATTCATTATTATTCAACAAAATTGTAAAAATCTAACTTAAAAGAATACCCAGTTCTAGACCAATTATTATTTGGAAATTGATGACCAGTCAGTTAATTTATAATGTGTTATTGTCCCGAACATGGTTTGCACTGCACAAAAGTCCCACCATTCCTCAGCACTCTAATTGTAGGAGCTGTGAAGTACTTCAGATGTCCTTGGTGAGCCAAATCTGTTTGGGGGATTAAAAGTACCTGGCAGTAGGAGGCGACTGGAAGGGTATGGGAACATACTACCAACCTGGACAGCCAAGGGTTTGAAGGATCTACCATTTAACTTTAGTTTGTCTGACCAAAATAGGGGTGGAGTGTTGTGGTGTGCAAAGTCTGTAGATTTTGGTCTATATTTTCATTATATTTTGCTCAAGACAAAACAACTTAAATACAGGTCGTTTGCATGGACAGTTAACATCAAAAACAATCTGTTTTCCTGAATCACAGTACCATTTGTTTGATCTGAGCAGGAATTGAGAAGATACCTTTTATCACCTGTGAAGGGAAGGGCGCCAGGACTAAATTGGTTTACAGCTGGAGACAGGAGATTGTTAAAACATAAAAAAAAAAAAAACTTTATTGGTTGGGAAAATGGAAGTATTCAAACTGATGAAAGAGTTTGAGCAAATTCATTCATCATATTGACAGCCAGCCAATAAGGTGCATGAAGCAATCACATCTCGCAAAACTCCCATAGCATTTAAAAATAAATGATGGGCTAAACAAAGAGAACACAGCAATGTAAGAGGAGGGTGCCAGCAACGTGTGATTGTTTCCATCTCATCATCAGCAAAACATCTCATGAACAACTTCATGTGCTAGATCACAAGCCACCAAGGACATTCATCCTTGACATCTTTACTTTTTTGTAAGCATTTTCTAAAACTATATATATATATATATATATATATATATATATGCAGACTTTGCTATCCATATATATGTTCATGCTTTTCTCTACTGGTATTATTGCTTTTTAATAAATACCACACTGCTTTTAACTTTTGATGCTTTGTCTTCATGTTTAGAATAATTGAACTTGAAGTACTAAAGTAGATATTTTTAAGACCACCTGGAGTAACTGAATGTTTTCCGTATGCTCCGTGCTGCAAGGTTTATTAAGGGCTGGGGGTGTGAGCTCCACCCAATATTAGGGAACAGTATGTAAAGTAATGCATTCTTGGTTGTTAATGGCCTATAGCCAAGGATGTTGAGCCTTTGTGTGTTTAAATATATTCCTGGAGACCGACGTAACATTTAGATCTGAGATATATTTAAAAAATCATATGTTGTTCGTGCTGATAATAAGTAAGTCTCCTGAAGTGCTAAGAGAGTGACAAGTTGTGTTATTCCTAAGCCAGTTGTGCGGTTTTAAAGTGCTAGTGATTAACCAGCTGTGTGTGTGTCATTCATAGGACACTGTTGAAGTTCTGTGTGTATGCGTTGTCAGAAAAGCCATGATGAGACAAAAGCAAGGTTTGGGGCAGCCACCCGTATAATTTGTTTTCCTGGATGCAAATTGTCTTTTCAAATGATAGCACTGCTGTGCACAAAACCGAGTCCAATACAGAACTGAGGGCATAGAGAAAAGGAGGAGGGTTTTAAAGGGTAAGACAGGAAGTAAGATCATAGGGGTCGGGCACATTGAGGTCTTCAACCATTAGTTCGAGCCCGGACGTGACATCACAGGGGCCGGATCCGGCAAGGTCTCCTTCAATAGGCTCGGTCCCGGAAGTGATGTCAGGAGAGCCAGGCGGAATCCCCCGGGAATGGCCTGTAGGCAAGGAAGAAAAAGAGTCAGTGCACTCTGCCACATCCTGGTATGTCTCAGAACTGTCCTTACCCGAGCCCTTTAGCTGCCTCCCATGCGCACGTGTGTGACAGCGTATATCTATGTATGTTAATCTTAACATGCGACAGTAGACCAACCCGGTAATGATCCTGATGAGTGCACTTATCCCTGAAGAAAATAGGTAAAGAGTAAGTAGAGGGAAATATCATGATAACACAATGACTTCAGCTGATATGGGCAGTAGCCACTCCTAGCAGGGTGCTGGCATACACCCTCTCATTCTTGGAGTTTTCCAGGTAGAGTCCAAGATTTCTTCATCTGCCAAAACTCACAATTAAAGATAGATCTACAAACTAAAGGAAATGCATTTAGGGCATAAAGTTCTTTTTACAGCAGGCACGTAAGCTAAGATGCATTTCTGAGAACTTCAACCTCATTCCTAAAACACTGCCTCAGACGTTCACAGCATTAATGCAGATGCTTACTGCACTGTTTCAGATATCATTGTTTTTATACAAAATGCAAAGCTAAAGCACATTTTGCAAAACACTAAGCACAATTGTCATTATATGGATGAAATTCTCATTTGAGTATGATGTGATCTTCAAAACTGATTGTGCTCTTGTTATTTGGTTATATACATTTTACACTCGCATTGGCACAGTTGCTCACTGTATACAATTGCTGCATGTCAAATGCTATGTACAATAAGTAGGGAATTGAAGAAGCATGCAGTGTCAATGACAGAAGCTGTAGAAGTTTCCATTTGTGACTAATAGTGAGAGGAAGAAGGAGCTTAGATGCCTTTATGTATAAGTAAGTTCAGACGATACTGGTTTTCATTCTAGGGTGCCTATATCAATAATGTCTTTCAGACAATGTAGTAGACAGAGAATGGTGTGCAGCAATATCAGAAAATTGTGTTATCCTCCATGTTTATGCTATTGGACCCTATAACACAGAACACCTTATTGAATTCTTCAATGAGTTATTCAATGGTTTCATTTCTGAGCATAACAAAGTAGTGCTAAAGTCTGGCTTACCAAATCATGTGATAATTTTGGACAATGTCAGATTTTCCCACGCCAGGGTAGTGAGAGAGTGGTTTGCTGCTGAACAGTGAACATCAATGGACTTTCTGCTGCCCTATTCTCCTTTCCTCAACCACACAGAGAAATGTTTTTGGCATGCAGGAGAGAAGTTTATAAACTTGATGATCTTTGGTCCCATGGTCCTTACTGAAGGCAATGGATACCCCATTACAACATCACAGTTGAGGGTTGCTGAGGGTGGCTGAGACCAACAAGAACTTTTGTCCTTCAGTGCCTTCGAGGCAAAGCATTTGATGTGACGTTCATTAAATCTTGTTGTCGACCAGAGAGAAATGAGTTGGTGGAAAATAAAATATTAGCCTTGGTGTTTCCACTCCAGATTGTATTTTTAATGTTGTGTTTTATTCATATTGTAATCAGGACTGCCTGGTTTTTATAATATCTATAATGCAATTGTTTTTTATTATTTTCCACTTGCTTCTCATTTTTACTGAACTCAGATATATGAATGCTGCTTTGCAGTAAACATTGTTGTTTCTAATTTGTCTGTGCAGGACAATTTTTTGGCATTCTCATGTATACTACAAAGCATTTCCAGTTGTGGTTCAAGGAGTAAGCATTGTTTGTTTTTTTGTGTACATAATGAATAAAGAGTGTTATACACTTGGTAGCCATTTTATGATAATTGATAAACATTGTTTATGTTTTGGGTGCTTTTGGTTTTTTGAACGGGTGTTATAGTATTGTGAGGAATGCTTTTGCTGTTTGATAATTGCATTTAAGGTTTTGAGAATGAAGAAGGTGTTCCAAGAAATGCGTCTAAAGGCCATGTCACATGAGACAACTTTTATTCACATACTTCATTTACATAATCTTTAGCAAGTTGTGGACAGTCACATATTGTCACTTACCCAGCGACCCTTTCTCTCTAGTCTATGACTCGCCCCGATAAAATTGCACCTGCTTGATTTTATCATTAGTTGTAGGGTCGGGGTCTGTGTACGCAAGAGCTGGCAACCAATAATTCAATGCATATAGTGCTGCTATGAGGAATAATGAACATAGCTGTTGTGGACCTCAAAAGCAGAGACTTGTCTGTCTGATATTTCATGTTTTACATACAATGTCAAAATGAAAAAAAAAAAAAGCAAAGGTTGAACTCACTGTACCTGTTAACCCTTCATAAAGCACCGGCTCTGTCAAGCAGCATGTTATTGGCTGTCATAGAAAAGACACTGACACAAAATTTGACTTTAATTGTTTAAATTGACATGCGCTGGCAAAGTGATCAGAAATTGCTGTTGCCACATATGAGATCCCCTCCAACTAGAAATCACGTAATATGCAATTGGCTTAAACATAGCAAAAGTGTAAATGAATCTGTTTCTGTGATTTGAAAAATAGAAGAAACAGCGCTAGTCATTCCATCGGGCTTCGTGAACTGAGTTATCTGCCCTCCTTTGTGAAATTTCCGATACTTTAACACCACCATTAAAATTTCGATCAATATACTAATTTGGAGGACGAGTCATTTTCATTCAAAATAAAAAGATGCCTTATTGGAAATCAATACAATGTTTTTTAGCTGAATAATTCCTTTTGTTTTGCTAATCAAAATGTACTACTGCACTAAAATGATTGATTGATGATTTGAGAAGAAGCTATTTTTGAATATGATGAAATAAATTATTTTGTAAATATGCTCTGAGGATGACTTTATGGAATGGAGGCACTTAAATTTACAAAGACAGTTTTCTACACCAGCGTTTCTCAACCTTTAAGTATTTGTGACCCGAGTTTTCATAGCAGTTTTAATCGTGCCTCCCTAACGATTTTTTGAAAGGAGCCCACTAATACCAATTTGTTCTTTTTTAATTAATGATATATCATAGATGCATATTTTATTATACCTACTTAACTTTTATCGACATTTATCTAACTCTATATTTATTTTTCTAGTATCAGAATGTAGTTTAAGTTAATTTGTTTCAGTTTCAATAAATGTATTTTTCATATTTTTGATTCTTGTTTTCTTTTTTTCACATCTTCGCGCCCTCGTTTTTGCTACTTCTTGCCCCCCTAGGGGGGCCCGCCCCATAGTTTGAGAACCACTGGTCTACACCATAAAAACATGAGAAAGTAGGGAGTTATTGTTAGCCAATAAAAGGTGTCATTTCACCCTACTTTCTCCTGTATCAATCTATGGCTAACACGGTACAACACTCTACTGTCATAAAAACTTGGAAATTGTACTGTACAGGGGACTTAATAGTGTTTATACAGTATATATATATATATATATATATATATATATATATATATATATATATATATATATATATATATAATGCAGTAAATGGAAAGTTTACTGACTGATTGACTCATTCACTCATTACCAAAAACATTGCATTTAATTTAAAAACTGAAATTTGGCATAATTGTACTCTGCAGAAAATGCATATGCAAGAACTAGACAAACTTTAAATGGGAGTTGTTTTGCTTGTTTTTAGGAAAAAAAAAATCTGCCAATGTGGTAAGTAAAATTTTTGGATTTGTCAATAATTCTTACAATATGAAAACTAGATTTAATTTCCCGATTTAAATACTTTCACTTGGCAGTATGTATCTGCTAAGAAAGGATATTCCAAAATATCAGTATTTAGGGGTAAAAACAACCTCTACAATAGAAAACCTAAATATCCATCCATTATCCAATCTGCTATATCCTAACTACAGGGTCATGGGGGTCTGCTGGAGCCAATCCCAGCCAACACAGGAGCAAGGCAGGAAACAAACCCCGGGCAGGGCACCAGCCCACCGCAGGGCGTGCACATACACACACCCCAAGCACACACTAGGGACAATTTAGGACCACCAATGCACCTAACCTGCATGTCTTTGGACTGTGGGAGGAAACCGGAGTACGCAGAAGAAACCCACGCAGAGAACATGCAAACTCCACGCAGGGATGTCCCGAGAAGTGAACCCGGGTCTCCTAACTGCGAGGCAGCAGCGCTACCCACTGTGCCACCGTGCCGCCCACCGAAATATCTCAAATCTAAAAATACTTTGACTGAATTGATTGAAATTTGATGACATGATAGAAAAATGCACAACTCAGCACAGTTAATGCATCCCCCATGGCCTGAAGAGA
This sequence comes from Polypterus senegalus, assembly GCF_016835505.1. Taxonomy (NCBI): domain Eukaryota; kingdom Metazoa; phylum Chordata; class Cladistia; order Polypteriformes; family Polypteridae; genus Polypterus; species Polypterus senegalus. Next base: position 173,911,805 of record NC_053154.1, read on the forward strand.
GAAGGGGGTGGACATTATACACGGTTCACAATATTAATTCTTTTCATCAGTTCATTTCTGTACAGTCCTTGCTTCTCTCCTGTCTTAAGCCTCAGTTCCTCGTACAAATCCATCCCTTGGTTGTCTACATTTGACACTTCTGTGTTGTCTTTCATCTACCCATGAAGCGGTCACTACAATACATTTACTTGAGAAAACAACCCCTTCGGTGAATATGGGGATGTAGACTGATTAGTAAATTGAAAGGGTTAAATCCTGTTTTGCCACCACAATCTTGTATAAATGGTGCTAATTCTGCACCAACTCATTGGTGATCATATCCCCTCACACATGTGAATAAGACCCCTGGGTACTTGAACTCTTGCCATTAGGGCATCTCTGCACCCTTATACCGGAACAGAACAAGTCAGTCTTTTATCAGTAAGGACTTTGACCAGATTTGGAGAGGTTGCTGCAGCAAACTCCTTTGTGCGCCTGCAAGCGTGAAAATCAGCTCTGGACAAGTGTCAGTTCACCACTGTGGACAGTCACTCATTTTGAGCCCATTTAGAGTTCCCTAGAGTATTTCTCTGGATTATGCATTTATTCTAGTGGTCGAATACATTTTTGGTATTGAACACTCCTTTCAGCATTTGCTGAACCATGTGTTGGCATACTTCGGGTTAAATAACTTTTTGATTGGTGAATGGGGAAAACCAGACATAATTTGACATTTATTTGGTCCTTTTATTGTTTTACCTACTGTAGCCTAAGGCAAGTAACAAATAATCTCGAGGAAAAGCTTTCAATATTTCCTGTTAAATCTCACGTTTCTGTGGTGCTGGCCGGAGTTGTCCTCAGTAGGGTATATGAGCTGAAGCACCGCTCCGTGCAGTTGAACGGTTTCTGACATCTAAGTGCTGATGCGGCTGTGAGCTTGTTATCGCCAACATCCAGGTCATGCAAGAACGCTCTAGAAACCTTGTTAAAGGCAGCAGTTGCCAGCGGTAATAACGCGATGTAGTGTGTGTTGATAGTTGAGTGCTTTTCCCGTCGATCTGCACCTTTTCGGTAACCGTCGAGTCCGCTGCTATAAATTGGAATGTCAGCGGGAGGGGACGATGCCGTTGGGGGACATTGGAGGAGGGTGGGCTTTGAGACCTCTAGTCTGGCAAATCCACGAATAAACAAGCCGCGGAATAGTCAGTTTTTGCCTCTGTCCTCTCTAAGGAATTATGTCAAAGATGGAAATATGGAATATTTAATCAGATTGTGTACTACCACTATCCGACAAGCACAAAGTGAGAGCAGCAGGACAGAGCGCCCGGTTAGCTGCAGTGCAGAGGAACAAGACGCGGCGGCGGCGGCACCTGCGACTCATCCCGGGGTAAGGAAGGACATTTCACGCGTTTATCATCTAGACAACTGGGAATTTGGAATGGGGTCACAGACTTGCGCAATGATCGTTAAACACGATGGACACGTAAACGGAGAGCATTGATATGTCCTCATTTGCACTGTGGCAATCCGAGAAGTTTATTTATTTATTTTTCTCCAGGATGTGCTTTAAAAACGTCCTGCTCATCTGAAACCGTTGACAAAAATAACCCAGATGAGAGAAAGAAATATCGTAGAAATGACACCTCTTATTTAATCAATCAATAAATTTGCTTGTTGTCCGAATGAATTTCCACGTTTTTGAGGAATATCCTCATTAAGACAATGAGAAACAATCAGTTGATGTTTGAGCTTATTTAGATTTTTAATATTGTACGCTGCTTAAATAATAGTTTGGAAATTTCCAGATTTAACAAAAGTACATATAAAAATCAATAATTGAGTAATTAAATTAAGATATAAACAATTATGTTCAGCACGCACACATATTGTAATATTTAAATGAACTCGGATCTTATCATTAATTAAATAAGTAAGACTTTTAACAGTGTTTTACAACATTTAACATGTAACATTTAGGAGGTGATTGCTGCACTAGTTAGCCCTATAAATGTTACACATGTACAATTAAACTATATGTGGCAACTACATGTGTGTTTTAGATAAACGTACCATATAATATTTACATTTAATTTTTAGAGCCACTTTTAAGTTTTGGATCACTGGAAGTTAGGAGCTATTCTTACTGCAAAGTGTGCAACCACCAAGTGTTAGCTGGACAGTCACTCGTTCTCTAATGCATTATTCACATTCCTAATTCAGACACTTACTACTGCCGCGTTTATTCACTCACCTTCATACTCATCTAAGCTACTTTTAGTGTCTCTTTACAATTTAGGGTGTATTTATTTGGTTTTGGATTGAAGAGAGCCAAATCCTCTTTTAATAAAGTGTGCAACACAGAGTCTGTCTCTGGATGACGATCAGTTCCTCCCTTACTCGCTCACTTATTCCCTAAGTCATTTATCCCCATTCGTGTTTGCTCAGTCTCTCATTCTGTCACATGCCTTCTTGCTAAATCACTTACTCAATCTCTGCCTATAGTGCACTTTCTACCATCCTAACTCATTTATTCACACCACAAGTCTTCAGTCTTCATTTCGCTGCATAAACAAAAGTTTGTGGGTTTTTGTATTCATTGTAATTAATTTGTTGACTTGATTTTTTTTTGTTATAATGTATAAACTGCAGATTAGTAAAAGATAATGTATGACACCACATTAAGATCAGATACCCCTTCCCTAGCCACCTACACCCACAACTGCAACAGAATGAGAAGACAAGCTTCTGAGAGTCAACGGCTTCCATTGCCAAACAAGACAACAGCTTTCCCCACAGATTAACAGCCATGCAGTATCCATATTTCCAGTTATTATTTTGTTCTAGACTGATGGTGTTTCCTTGTCCATACAAGCCTCTTGTTCTTATTTTGCAGTTTTAACTGTGGCTTTCTTACTGCCACTTGACCTGTCAAGCCCACAACTCAAAGTCTTCTCTTCATAGTTTAAAGTGGCACTTGCTTACTTTGACTTACTGTCCTGTGAGGCACCTATCATACTAGCTGTTGACTTTCAGACACTTGTTTTCAGATTCTGTTGGGGCTTTGGATCTTCCAGACCTGTTCATGTTAGAGTTCCTGCCAAGTTCCTTTTGATGGTGTAGGAAACTATACTTATTGACAACCTGGGTTTCGTTGCGATTTCTATAAAGGAAAGACCTACAGTTTTAAAGATTATAATGGTCATTGTGTCTTTCTTTGTTGTTTTTCTTGCCATTATGATAGCAAAATACAGTGCAATATTGTCCAAATAGTGCTTTATAGGGTGTAGAAACTCAGTTTGTTCCAGCACTGCTTTTTTTTACAGACAGAGGGTTTGTAATTAATCAGCAAAAGTTTGGACACATATAGGAATTGTCGGCATCAATTTTTAAGGCATGTTTAACTTGCATTGCTGCAGAACAGCTGTATGGTATCAACCCATTACTTTTTCCCTTAAGAGGCCTTTTTTCTATAATTGATAATTATATTGTTTTTCAGTTTCTGGTAATCTAAACCTTTTTTTAGCCTCTGGCACTTTACTAATTACATTTGTACCATATCAGGTTATTCACTGGACTAGAACACTTAATTTTCAATTAAAAGCTGGAAAAATGGGAGTGCTTTTCAAATAGTGAAAGATAGTAGATATAAATCTGTATATATATAAATATCTATATATAAATCTATATATATATATACTGTATATATATATACAGTATATATATTATAGATAGATAGATATAGAAAGACATTGATTGCAGCCACATAATTGCCTGTTCAGTGGTGCAGGTTATTTCTGTTAACAAGCTTGTATACCTAAAAAAGTGGTCACTGAGTGAATATACAGTATATTCCAATTAAATCTTTCAGTTTCTCAAATTGCAAATTTACAAATTAATGCACTGATTTACAGCAACATGGGCATTTTTAAAGAAAAGTAGGGAAATACTGTCACAAATCCGTTTTAGCTCATTTTGAAACCTCTACCACAAATATTCAAGTGAAAATAAAGTTGCCATCAAAAAAGCAGTGCACTGAATTTTCAGCTGTATGCCTGTGCCTAAGGGTCTCCTGTGTACCGTTTAAGGAATGCTTACATTTGTCCTTGACATTGAATTGTTTAATTACTTTTTAGACTGTTTCATTATTAATCTACTGTGAGGCAATAATCTCTTTATCCCACAGCTCTTCAAGAGGTACTACAAAAGACAATCAAGGAATAAATGAGAGTATACAATGTGGACTGATCATTTTGTTGTTACACAAATAATTTATTTTGTACTGATTAACTTTGTGATAGTAAATTTCTGGATAAAGTAAAAATCCAGTCAAAAGTGATAATGTTGTGTCTTTCAAAACCCTTTGTTGTTTGTAGTAAGCAAAATGTTTAATCTCACATTTTTATGGAGACTGGAAATAGCAAAGGTTCTGATACAGTGGGATTCAATGAGGACCAAAACTGAACAAACAATATCAATAGTTCCATAGAAAAAATCTCCATTTATTCATGTTGCGTATTTCATGTCATATACTGTATCCAGTTGTATGCTCATATCAACCTAAACACTTGTGTTTTAGCTAAAATCTTATTAAAGATTATATTCCACCTCTATCCAAAGACATGCAGGTTAGGTGGATTGGCAATTCTAAATTGGCCCTAGTGTGTGCTTGGTGTGTGGGTGTGTTTGTGTGTGTCCTGCGGTGGGTCGGCACCCTGCCCAGGATTGGTTCCTGCCTTGTGCCCTGTGTTTGCTGGGATTGGCTCCAGCAGACCCCCGTGACCCTGTATTCGGATTCAGCAGGTTAGAAAATGGGTGGATGGATGGAATATATTCCAGTGAACAGCTGGGAAATGAGTTCAGATGTGAACGATTTGTTAAACTGAAGACATGTCTTCCCCCCTCATTCATTGGTCAGTAGTCCTCTTCAGTAACAGCTCATTTGTTGGCTACCATGACACTTCACATCATACCAGCATTGCAGAGCACAGGCTAAGAGAGGTTAAGAAATAGGAAAAAAAGCAACTGATAAAATGATCACGTTGTAAGTATATTTGTGCATATTCAGTATACTTCAAACGTTTCACAAAGTGCCACTGAAAACCCAGAACTACAACATTTTGGCTTAACAACCAATGAATAAGCAGAAAATGGGTTTTCAAATCAAAAGCTCAAAGCTTATTGTGCCAGGATTTTTTTTTTTCTTGACCAGTGCTACAAATAATACAGGGTAATTAACAGACATATATATATGATTTTGGGTGGTGTATTCCTTTAACATTCCTTTAACTATTTTTTCTAGTACTAAGGTGTTGTACCGTGTTAGCTATGAGGGGCCAAACAGGCCATAAATCATATATTTCTGTGTGTAATCTATTGGTTTACATGTGAACACTATTGGTTTATGAATATTTACTATCGGTTTGCGTGCATACTTAATTGGTTTGCCTGCGTACAATACTGGTTTCATTCATATGAACTATATTGGTTCGTGTCCATATATTATCGGTTTGTGCGTGAACTATATCCGTTGGTATGTGCATACCACTGGTTTGCACATGAAATATATATATTAATTTGCATGTGTATATCACTGGTTCCAGTACGTTTGTTATTGGTTTGTGAGTGAACTGCATTGGTTTTCAGTTGAATGTTATCGGTTTGCGTATGAACTATATTGGCTTGCGTTCTGTGACGGTCTAACAATGGATTTGCGTATGCACTATATTGGTTTCATGTACGTCTTATACTGGTTTCATGTGGATAACCTGTCGATTTTGTGCTTGAACTCTATTGGTTGTATGTGTGTACTATGTCGGTTTCGCGTATGAAAAATATTGGTTATGTGTGCACCCTATCGTGAGTCTGTGTATGAACCATATCGGTTCTGCGTGTGAACTATACTGGTTGTTCGCGTGATCTTCAACGGAAATGGGCGGGAAAAGAAACAGGAACTCAAGGGCCAGTAGAGTCATGGAGTGTAAAGATATGTGTCTAGGAGACGCATCTGTGTTTAAACGGCACAATATATTTATTTCCGCACAACACGTTTGCGAAAGGACTTGGTGGTAATTATTACTATTTAACAGAATCTACCCTTGAGTCTGTAATGAATGCAAGGCTGAAGTTAGGTATGTATTGTGCCTTCTTCTTATTCGGCCCAATTTACATGCTTGCTTGCAACCCGCAGCTGTACTTGTTCACACAGTATTTGCAAAACTGTTACTTATTCTAAAGGCAAAATATTCAATTGATGTCTTTATGCAACATAACATTTAGTTACTACTAGTTAGATTTATTATGCCCGGCGACCCCGCAACGCACAGACAGGTGAAGTGACTTGCTCAGAGTCACACAGTGTCAGTCTCGGGACTTAAACCTACAAACAAAGGGTTGAAAGTGCAAAGACCTAACCACAATGCTTGCACATCTATAACGTGTATATTAATTGACTAAACGTGTCCATTCTTTGAAAAGCTAAACATTAAACATTTAGGACTTGCATGGGTCAGTTACAGTACATCATATTGGGCCACCTTACCTTTCACAGTTTTGTGAAATGACAGATACGTTTTTTTAAGATGCAGCAGAGTTTTGCTCTGCCCTGTGCGAGTATCAGGGTGAAACTGACAATGTATTCCCACTTTAAGATCAGATAAATGGGATTTACTGTGATATTTAATGGACACTGTAAAGTGTTAAATGACGTTGGGCCACCTTAATTTTCATAATTTTGTGACATTGGCATATATAAACTTGTCCAGGACAGATTCCTTTGTTAAATTAGAGTTTAACAATTTTAACCCGTGCAGGACCAAATTGCGGAATATTTATTTTTTCAAATAATGGATCAGTCTGTAATGATGCCAATTAATGTACATGCTGTAGAATATTTTGCCTTGCTGTTATAATAGAATAAGAAGCTGCTTTGCAAAAGCTGTGAGAATAAGTGGCTGACTGCAAGCTTATACTGGGAGTAGCTGGGAGTGAATAAAATGCCAGCTGAATGCGTACCTAACTTCAGCCCTGTGATCATTTCAGAATTAAGGGAAAATACTGGTAAAAAGAATTACGACCAAGCCCTTTCAAAAACATACAGAGACGTGCAAAAGTATTCAGTATCCTAATTTTCCGCATGACAAAAGATTTGTCCACATATTTATCCATTTGGTATTTTTAAAGTGAACTCTTGTGCTGTAACAAAATATTATCAAACTCCAAATAACTAAAGAAAAACTCCAAAGTGATTGTTTGCCTAAGCATTCAAGTCCAGCATATTCATACTTTGTCAAGAACCTTTTTGCTGCAGTAGCAGCCTTCATTCTTTTGGGGTATGTAAATATGCCCCAGTTCTGCACATTGCTTAGGCATGATTCTTCCCTATTCTTCTTGGCATGATTTCTAGGTACCCTGTATGTTGGTGGGATGGTATCTCTGAACAGCAGTTTTCAAACAATTTCCCCAGATTCTCAACAGGGTTAAGATCAGGGCTTTGACTTGGCCATTCCGAAACATTCACATGTCTGTTTTGGAGCCATCCCAGTGTCACTTTGGTCTAATGCTTAGGGTCATTGTCATCTTGAAAGATGAATCTTCTCCCAAGCTTTAAATTCATAGCAGACTGGAACGAGTTCTCCTGCAATATTGTGTGGTATTTGTGCCCATCTATTGTCCCTTCAACTCTGACAAGATTCTCAGTCCCAGCACATGAAAAACATCCCCATAGCAAGATGCTGCCACCACCATATTCCACTGTAGGCCTGGTTTTTCTTGTGGCATGGGCAGTGTTTGTTTTATGCCACACATTCTGTACCTCTTTGAAGTCTGAGAAAAAAGTTCTATTTTGGTTTCATTTGACCATAAAACCTTCTCCCAACATTTAACTGGAAAAACACCATATGTGCTTTTATTTGGACCATCTTAAGGAATGGCTTCTTTCTTGCCACCCTCCTGTAGAGGCCTATTTAATGGAGAGCTCTTGAAATTGTGGACCCCTGCACCTTCACTCCAGTTTCAGCCAAAAAGCATTGCAAACATCTGAGAGTGACGGTTGGATTTCTAGTCTACTCTCTCTCCAGTTGATGTCTAACTCTGATGTTCAGTCTTGAGGGACAGCCTGCTCTAGTAAGAGTCTGGGTGCTGTGATGAACCTTCCACTTTCTGAAGATGGATCCAGCAGTGCGCAATGGGACATTCAAACTCTTGATATTTTTATAATTATTTCCTGCTACCTTGTACATTTCAATAACTTTGTTTCTCACATCAGCAGAATGCTCCTCTGTCTTCATTTTTTTCAGTGACTGTCCACCAAAGACCACGGCCCCTATGAAGGGGTCTTTTTATATCCAGAGAGAAAGTAGCACCTCATTATGTTTAATTATGACTGTCAACTGTCTGCCACCTTTGTAATTAATTTGCTATTGGTGTAAACCTGGAGCTTCCAAAGCACAGAGGTTTAAATACTTATGTAAACACTAACTTTGGAGATTTTCTTCTTCAATTATATGTCTACATAAAATAGTTTATTTTGACTTTGGAAATGTTTTGTTACAGCATAAGAAAAAATACGGAATGAATGTGTACAAATATTTTGTCTTGCATAAAATTATGACAACTTTCAAGGGGATTGAATACTTTTATACCTTATCTTAAATATACTAGAAGTAAATTATGCTTTGACTTTTGAGTGTACAGAATACAATAAAAATATATAGTATAAGAGTTGTTTTCCCCATTACAGCTATTAAAGCATTAATTTCAGTTCACCAAAAAGAATATTCCAAAGATATTTCACTTATAATGAATTTCTAAAGGCTGCAAAAGAGAAAATGTTTTCTGAGGCATATCTGATGTTCACAGTGGATCCAAAATTCACAGCTACACTCTGCCTGGCCAAAGCCCTTAGATAAGGAAATGTTTGCATTATGTTTAAATGGATCTCCTTGAAGGACATTTGTGCACAGAGCAAAAAAAAAATACAGCGTTCCTCAAAATGTGTGTGCATGTTTTAACAAAAAATAGGAATTATGTTAATAAATAAAGCAAACTTCAATGTGCTCTCTTGAAGTACGTTAGATGGTGGTCACTAATATCACTGTGGCCTAGGTATTGAACCTTGTTCTTGTTTTGTATGGTTGTGGTTGCATTATTTATGTGTTTGCTAGTCACATGCTCAGCATGACAAATTTCATTGTCGTTTTTTTCCCTATTTAATGTGGCGGCTGAGTAAGGTCTTTATTCAAATGAAAACAGTTTTGTTCATATTTTGCACCGGCTAAAGGATTAACAGTTATTCATTGGAAATTTGGCTTGATTTTGACGATGATTTTTGGTTTCTTGTTTTGGTTTTGGCACTTGATTTCCTCTTATCTCTTTTGGTGTTCAGACCCTTTGTCCAACTCTGACCATGCCATTTGACATTGCACAATGATACTAAAAGGTACTTCCAAAAAGACATTCACACTAGGATGCATTGCTTGATTCTTTCTATAACTCTGGTGTGAATTTTTAGTTAGGCTGCTTATTTCCTCCCATCATCTGGCTGCACCACCTCCCATGATATTGAGATTGTAACAATAAGAAGTAACCTCTTGCTGCCTCTTGTCCACTATTGGACTTACCTTTTTCAGCCTCCCTTGGCAAATGTCTTATGTCAGAGGCCATACAGTAATTACTTTGGGTAAACATTTTTTTAGTAAATATGGCATACTATTGATCTGCTTACCCTTACTGGCACTGGAAGGGCCTTTACAGGTACCACAGTGGACTCCTTATTGGAAGTATTGGCCCAGTATTATACCACTGCCCTTCTCATCACATTTGCCCAAAAGCATATTCCTACTCTTTTAAATGTAAATTTTTCACCATTTGGAAATCTTGTTAACTAAAAGAGCACTAGAGTTACCTGGACTAAGTATTCATTTTTGCATCAGTTACTTAATAGGAGACACTAAGACTTCAGACTGCTTAATGGACATTTCATTCTCCCTCACTCAATAATGAATTTACTTTTGATGGTTTTTAGAAAATGTCTGCAATTAAGGCTTTCCTTGAAGCCATCTGCAGTTTTCCTGACTAGAAGCCACTTCTAAATTTTGTATGTATTATCTCTTTTGTGAATCCTTATCTGAGCTTTAACCACACTTGTTTTCTTATTGTCTATCTCACTATTTATTTGTGTTTTAGATCTTCAGTTCCAAAAGATTTTTTTTCTGTTTAACAAGGCACAATAATACATAACAATATAGGATTAATAGTCAAAAAATCTAATCTTTGTGTTCCATAGCACCTTATGAAATAATGTCTACCTTGTAGCAAGAGGTCCTACTCCTTTACCAACCACTTTTCTCTAGTGTTATGACTTTTTTTGGACTTGACCTGGTATGTTAATGGTATTGTTCACACATAAGCAGGCAGCCTTCTGGGGTGGTGAAGAAACAATGCAGGTCACAGATCTGCTGTTCAAGTCTCTCAGTGTATTGCCCTCCAAAAGTGTGATGTGGGGAGGGCAGCAACAAATAATTTCTACCAGACCAAAGGGGATAACTTTAAAACAAAAATGCTTATTCTTGTACTCAACTCTATATCAAATTGTAAAAAAACTCCTGAACTGTGAATGATAATAATTTTTGAAACAATTCTAGAAAGTCAGGGGATTCTCTTCTCAGTCTCATCATCTTGGAGAAGAGGATCACATTCACTGCTCTCTTTAGCAGTCCTTTCTACACAGGCCAAACACAGAGTTTAAATACACTTCCAATCCATAACCTTTGATCCTTAACACTGTAAAATAAATAAATCAATTCACATCAAGGAATGTAGTCACACAACAAACAATATACATTATTTAACACTAGTTCTAATAAACACACAGAATCCCAACAACATCAATTTTAAAATACAAATTGAAATGCTCTAACTACATTTCCTATCTTCTTTTGGCTGCTTCTGTTAGGCGTTGCCATGGCAGTTCATCTTCTTCCATATCTTTCTGTCCTCTGCATCTTGTTCTGTTACACCCATCACCTGCATGTCCTCTCTCACCACATCCATAAACCTTCTCTTAGGCCTTCCTCTTTTCCTCTTCCCTGGCAGCTCCATCCTTAACATTCTTCTCCCAATATACTCAGCATCTCTCCTCTGCACATGACCAAACCAATGCAATCGCGCCTCTCTGACTTTGTCTCCCAACCGTCCAACTTGAGCTGACCCTCTAATGTACTCATTTCTAATCCTATCCATCCTCATCACACCCAATGCAAATCTTAGCATCTTTAACTCTGCTACTTCCAGCTCTGTCTCCTGCTTTCTGGTCAGTGCCACCGTCTCCAGCCCATATATACATATATATATGTATACATACATATATATAGCTGATACCCTTCTATCACAAATTACTTCTGACATTCTTCTCCACCCATTCCACCCTGCCTGTACTTTTTCACCTCTCTTCCACAATCCCCATTACTCTGTAAATCCCCATTACTCTATAATTTGCAATTTGTAATTTGCAGCACCTAAACTAAAGTGTTACAAAAGAAAATCCTAAAAAGATCCTAACATTAGTTTGAGAATTAGAGGCTAAAATGGTAGCCCTGTGCGGAATTTCTAAGAGAAGAGTTTCCTTCATCCTTAGACTTGGTGTGGAAACCTGTGTAATTTAACTAGCAGGTAAAGGGAATAAACACTACAATGCTAAAAACTCTGAAAAGACCAACAGCCTTAAAATTCCAAGCAGAAGCACAGAAGTAAAACATCACAGAAAAGTACATGGATTGTATAGGAAGAGACAAACAAAATAATTTTACATTTTTCAGATTAGAAATTTGAAGATTCTCGTAATTCCAAAATGTCAGAAATTAACAGAATTAGCACCTTTAAACTGGCTTCAGCGTGAGTGTTGCGGATTATTTAAAGGCAATGCTGTGCTTCCCGATTTCCTTGCCCAAGAGAAAATTATTATAAAAATAGACAGCAGTACATATACAAGATCTAAATTTAAAAATGAAGGTGTTTCAGACAATATGGAGGAGCAATACTTACCCTTAGATCTGTGGTGTCAATGGTGTTTGCATTTCTTTTTTGTGACTCTGAGGTCTTAATAACAGATACAGCATATGTTTTGAGTGCATTTAAAGCTGAAACTTTCATTTTCTGTCTGATCCTTGTAAAACTATTGCAGGGAAAACCTAAATGTGTAAAGCATGTTGACTTATCACAATATCTTTTGAGCTTTAAATAAGTTTAAGCATATAAGGAGAGTAATAATTATTAATGTTTTGCTCCAGTTTTATTTTCATTTACAGCATCAGAAACAAGGGAAAGTAAAAGAAACCTAACTCTTTTAACTTTGGAAAATGAATGGCTGAGGAGAGATATTATTGGATTGTACCAGAGTTTGGGCATGATGATTATTGTCAACTGGGTGGCACTAAGTGCAGTAGTCAGATCTTAAGGACAAGTGGTGGAACTGAATTAAGCTTTAAACAAAAATCAATGCTGTTACAAGTGAGGTCAGTAGATCCTACCCCTAAATAGCAACATTTCGCAGTGGTGAAACATTTTATTTTAGTTGTGGTAAGCATTGTCACTTCATAGCTCAAGCGTCCTTGGTTTGTATTTTCTTCCTGAATGTTGTCCTTGTTGAGTGTGCACATTCTCCAAATATCTACAGGGCTTCTCCTTCACGTACTCCGATTCTACTCCCACATATCCCATAGAAATGTAAATCAGTATGATTGGCTTTTCCAAACTACGGCACTTTAGTGAGTGTGGGTTTTTTTAAGTTGGGCGATGCCATGGACTGACTTACAAGTCCGAATTAATTGTTTTCCTAAACTAACACACACATCTGTTGAATATAGTATACAAAAGCAGATTCTATAGATAGATACTTTATTAATCCCAAGGGGAAATTCACATAATCCAACAGCAGCATACTGATACAAAAAACAATATTAAATTAAAGAGTAATAAAAATGCATGTAAAAACCAGACAATAAGTTTAAATAACGTTAGCATTTACTCCCTGAGGTGGAATTGAAGAGTCGCATAGTGTGGGGGAGGAATGATCTCCTCAGACTGTCAGTGGAGCAGGACAGTGACAAAAGTCTGTCACTAAAGCTACTCCACTGCCTGGAGATGACACTGTTCAGTGGATGCAGTGGATTCTTCATGATTGACAGGAGTTTGCTTAATGCCCATCTCTCTGCCATAGATGTTAAACTGTCCAACTTTACTCCTACAATAGAGCCTGCCTTCCTAACAAGTTTGTCCAGGCGTGAGGCGTCTTTCATCTTTATGCTGCCACCCCAGCACACCACCGCGTAGAAGAGGGCACTCCCCACAACCGTCTGGTAGAACATCTGCAGCATCTTATTGCAGATTTTGAAGTACGCCAACCTTCTAAGAAAGTATAGTCGGCTCTGACCTTTCTTACACAGAGCATCAGCGTTGGCAGTCCAGTCCAATTTGTCATCCAGCTGCACTCCCAGGTATTTATAGGTCTGTACCCTCTACACAAATTCTCCTCTGATGATCACGGCATCCATGAGGGACCTGGGCCTCCTAAAATCCACCACCAGTTCCTTGGTCTTGCTGGTGTTCAGGTGTAAGTGGTTTGAGTCGCAACATTTAACAAAGTCTTTGATTAGCTTCCTGTACTCCTCCTCCTTCATCTTTAAATAAAGTCAAAATTGAGTAGACACAAAGCGGACATGTAAACAGCACAGTGACAGTGCCCAAGCTATGCTTTAAACTGAGAACACCTGACCGATCCATGGGGATGCAGTGCTAAATGCTATGCCATTGTGCTGCACTTGAAGTAATTGTAGAGTATTTTAATAATATAATAATCCTGCTGGATACAAATGCATGTACTTGGCACACATTCTACCTTTGACAAATGCTCCCTTTTAGGTCTAAATCATGGTCCACCTTAGTCTCTACCAGATACTCACTGGCAATCTTAAACTGCAAAATCCTGGGGAAATTTCTAGTTTCTGATTGTGCACATTTAGTGGTAAAAGAGGGTCTAAGCAGAAGGATGTAGATTTTAACTGATTTCACTAAGATTGTTAGGCAGCAAAAGTTAATTTTCTCCAAATTTCTTCTCTTTTGTTGCCAGCTAGCTATAATATGTATGTCTATATATCTATCTATCTATGAAATTAATTGTTACATATTAGTCTTGGGGCGGCACGGTGGCGCAGTGGTAGTGCTGCTGCCTTGCAGTTAGTAGACCCGGGTTCGCTTCCCGGGTCCTCCCTGCGTGGAGTTTGCATGTTCTCCCGTGTCTGCGTGGGTTTCCTCCGGGCGCTCCAGTTTCCTCCCACAATCCAAAGACATGCTGGTTAGGTGGATTGGTGATTCTAAATTGGCCCTAGTGTGTGCTTGGTGTGTAAGTCCTGCGGTGGGTTGCCACCCTGCCCAGGATTGGTTCCTGCCTTGTGCCCAGTGTTGGCTGGGATTGGCTCCAGCAGACCCCCGTGACCCTGTCTTCGGATTCAGCGGGTTAGAAAATGGATGGATGGATATTAGTTTTGTATTTTATAATTTCATTGTCACTTATAATCTCTATGCTGTTTTTTACTTAAAGGCCATTATATATAAAAGTATTCTGTCTGCATATTGCATAATGTATTCTTGGCTTAGGAATGTTTCTAACAAAATTTAGATAAAGTATTATTGTGAGTGAACCAGGCTAATATTGCTGAAGTGCCATGCCCATTCACTGCCTATGTGAAGTTTGCATGTTTTCCCCCTCTCTGTGTATATTTCTTTTGTTCTGCCACCTCTGTTTTCCTTCTTCCATATACCAAAGATGTGTGCATGAAATTCATTAGTATTCTAAATTGACCCTCAGTGTGAGTGTGAGTGTGTGTGTGTGTGAATTTTTGGGTCCAATGATAGACTGGCACATCATCTGATGTTGCCAGGGTAGGCTCAGGCCCCCTGTGGCAAAGGATTGGATTAAGAGAGTTTGAGAATGTAATTTTAGATTATTAAAATGTCTAAATGCCAAAAATAATTTTCTGGTTGCATGCTGAATTTGGAGAGAATAAAACTGAAGTCCTGTTGCAACATGTTGCTAGGATTAGGGATATTTTGCCCGAGTAGTAACACATTTGTTCTTTAACCCTTTAATAAAAAGTAAATGTGTTTTACATAGGTTATGATCTTGCTGAGAAATGATGCACACATTTTTCTAGGTAGATTATTTTTGAGAGTTATTGATTAATATAAATTGTGTGATATCATTTTGGAGTTAGCATTATATATGTGTATAATGGACAAAGCAATGTAGATAAGAAAGGTAAGTATTAGAAATAGATCAAGTACTAAATGACACTTACTTACTCTGTGATAAAATTTAGAAA
This sequence comes from Polypterus senegalus, assembly GCF_016835505.1. NCBI lineage: Eukaryota > Metazoa > Chordata > Cladistia > Polypteriformes > Polypteridae > Polypterus > Polypterus senegalus. The sequence continues at coordinate 173,927,158 of NC_053154.1, forward strand.
TTGCAATTGCCATTCCATCTGTATGAGGTGGGCTGGTGCCCTGCCCGGGGTTTGTTTCCTGCCTTGCGCCCTGTGTTGGCTGGGATTGGCTCCAGCAGACCCCTGTGACCCTGTAGTTAGGATATATATAGCGGGTTGGATAATGGATGGATGGATTCCATCTGTACATTATATTTGTTAAATAAGATCTCATGTAAGAATTAAGAAAAACTCAAAATAGGCTTAGAGTGTATTTTTTAAAGGAATGGCTACTTGTAAATGTAGATCTACAATGATTAAACGCAAAGGAAAGCTTTTGCAAATCATATTTATAAATAAGTATATACTACAGAATTTGAATGCATGAAGAGGTACCACATCATGTAAGGGGAAGTAAAAGGAAATAATTGCTCGTGCCTTGACAGGCAGGCGTTTTATTGCTGGCCATCACATCCCTTTTGAGTGCAAAATGCCAACTAAATAATAAAGTGGTAACACTCCTCCAATTTCCGGAGTGATGGCTGTGAGGCTAGGAATCTGTGCCAGCAATTGGAAAGGTTGCCTGTTTGAATCCCATAAACCCCAAAAGTGACTCTGTTCTTTTGGGCCCTTGAACACAGCCTTTAACCTGCAGCTGCTTTGTCTTGGGTATGACGTTAATCTGCAGCCAGCCCTGCAAGGAGGTCCTACAACTTACAGAGAAAACTTAGGGGCTGGTGGCAGGATTGGCACTCTAGCCACTTTAAAAAAAACTTGCACTGTTCCATTGTGGTGCTGAGGTGTCACCTGCTGATCTTGGGTCCCAATTTAGGTGGTTTGTTGTGTGGTGGGTTAGGCAAAGCATTATCAGCGCATGCTTCCGACCTCCCTGTCTCTCTCTCTCTCTCCTTATTTTCTCCTTTACATTTTTCTCATTCTATGGTCCTTTCAGTACTCTCTGTCTGAGTCACTACTCTGTTTAATTCACATAAAGGCACACCACAAATTTTACCATGTACTGTACATTCATGACTTGCCATCATAATATACTGACAGGGTAATTAGTTTCTTAATGATGACAATGGAAGGTGGAGGAAAGTATTCTATATGGTATTTGTAAAAACTGTGGAATTCAGTAAGTGAGAGATCAGCTTTGAAAACAAAGGTCTGACATTAAATTTCAAAATTAAAAGATGACTATTGTCCAGTATTAATGTAATTTTTTGTAATTTCTGTATTGTTCCTAATGTTGGATTTTAACTAATATTGATAGATATATACAAATATTTGTGGAAATAACTGTTGTTGTAAATACAATAAAGATGACTCAAAATTTGCTTTAAAGGCTGCAGTGAGATAAATTGACATAATTATAGTGTTTATGGCAATGAGACTTAAACTATATAATTTGCCAGTTAGACTAAGAAAAAAAATCTGTTCTATACTTTATGAGAAAGTGAAAAATTCTATTATATTATATGCAGCTAAATATAAAAGGACATGGGATGCCATAATTTCTTTAAAATTAAAATAGGTAATTTGAAATGGATCATTTGTCATTTATAGTAAACTAAAAAATTCACAAGTTTATATCTTATAGTATAATCTTAACACTATATGTGTACATGATCCTATACTTGACTATTTTTAAAGATATGTGCGCTGCATAAAAGATTTTATGACAGGAATATAATAGTACAAATGTACTTTCTTGCTAGATATTACGTTCTGTTTGGAGGTTAATTGTTCTTAGACATGTTTCTTTTTTACCTTATGGAACCCTTAAGGAATCAGAACTAAAATAATCTAAGCTAAGGTGTTCCTTTCACGAAAGAGTACAATCATGGGAACACTGTCTCATGGAGTTGTAGCTTGGAGTTATAAAGTAACAACAGTATTTATATTGTGACTTTTAATGCAACATAAAGCAAAATGCCCTTGGCTACTTCAATCTGTATTTGGTCTCGTAACCTTCAACTTCACTTACACTTAATCTTTAGGGTTGATCTTTCATTTTTCCATTGCCACACATTAGCCTCAATTTTGAATAGTACAGTAGTATGTATTGATTTGTATGTAGTATGACTACAACAAGAACAAACTGTCCACACGGGCCCCACAATGTGCCTGTGATTATTCAGTTTGTAAGCAGATGAAAAGCAGTTTCTCACATATACAGTACAGTAGTTCTGTATTGTGTGTTGTTCTCTTAAATGATAGCTTATCTGAATACATATCTGCAGATTTTACTATTAATGAATAATTCTTGCTTCAAGCTGAGCTCAATCCTGGAAATATTTCATTGTCTCTGGTTAAGACAACAATTGTAGTACTCAGGTGAGACTGATAACAGTATACAGCAACATGGAAAATGCCAGAATTGAGACTCCAATATCTGGATAAAAAGCCCAAAATTACTAGTATAAGATACAGAAAGGAAAAGGCACAGAATGAGTTTATAAATAAAACTGCAAGTCAAGGTAACATGGAAATCAGATTCACTTGCTTTTATAGTGCAAGTGAAATCAGGAGAGGTGCATGACCAGGCTGCAGGAGAAGCACAGAACTAGCAGAATATGTTGTGGACACTGGCCCGGACACAGACAGGCAGACACTGATGGTTCAAACACCCACAGATGTTTATTATACATATTATATACAGTGAAGCACACAACCCCAAAACTCCCCCAAAGTCCAGGCCTTTCTCACACTGCCTCTCTTCAGGCTGCCTCCTTTCCACTCCTCCTGAGCTCCATCCTTCTCTGCTCCCGACTCAAGCCACTGAACGGAGGGAGGTGGCCCCTTTTATAATCACCCAGATGTGCTCCAGGTGCCTCCCGATAATCTTCCGCTGGCACTCCCCAGTGTGACGGAAGTGCAGAGGACCAGGGGCCTCATGCATAACGCTGTGCGTAGAATTCGCACTATAACATGACGTAAGTACAAAAGCCAAAATGTGCACAGAAAAATCCAGATGCAGGAATCTGTGCATTTGCCAACTTCCGTGTTCCTCCACTACATAAATTCCGGCCAGTGTGAAAAGTAATCTCTTGTGCACGCGCCTGCTGTCCCACCCCAACTCCTCCCAGAATTACGCCTCTTTAGGGTACAGAAAAAAAAAGCATACAATGGGGAAAAAGCACAAAATGTCAACTTCAGTCTCGAAATTTCCACTTTAATCACGTAGTTTATTTTGTCATTACAGGAGAACATCATAAACTTCATCTTAAAATCATTTAATTAACTAGTTTCTCAAATCACATCGTAAGTAAAGTAGCACGATAAATGCTTTGTTTTATATGTGTTCTTCTATGTGCTCTATGTGTGTGAATCACTACGTGCTTCTTAAACTGGCTTTCTCTACCTCCGACAGGACACAGAATCCTTTACATTCGTGATATTAGAGCTCTCTGAATAACTAAAACACTGAGATGGATTTAAAGCATGTTATTAAACATGCTAACACTGTGGCGCAGTGATTGTGCATGACCTTCGATGAAATAATTTATTGCAGTAGTACTCAGGGGCGGCTCTAGGCTCGTGGCGGCCCTGGGCAGAGTAAGAATCGGTGGCCCCTTCACCCGCCAATGTCAATATGGTATCTTATGCACGGCGGATGGCCACATCTGTTGCGGACACTGCATAGCCGCCTCGTGCTCATGACACAAGCATTTAACTTTTGTTGAAATTTGCAGCTGCATTTTTAGCTGTGTTGTTATTTTCTCTTTCTGTTTTATATTCTATATATATTGGCGTGGCGGCCCCTGGGATTTGGCGGCCCTGCATTACTGTCTCTTTCAAACATACTAACCTCCAATTCCTGTCCTTCGTTTTCTTTCTCCAAGTAACCAATCGCCACACAATCAGCTCTGTAATAGACATTAAGCCATCTGTAAGCTTAGAGCGCCGATTCTTCAAAACTTTTAAGGAACATTGAAATATCTTTGTAGTACATGTTTAATTAATCTATCCTTCACACCAGTCCCAGTGAAGCATACAGTGCGAGGCAGGAACAAACATTAATTAACGATATAGATTATTTAAATGAAGTTAAAGTTTTATTTGTATAATATAATAAACATATTTTGCTGCATTTCATCTTAAAAATGATATCGTCATCATATGTAAATATGCACTTTATAAAGTGGTGCAGGTTGTGCAATATTATAACTGTAGTGCAAGTTTACAGTTAGGTAATTCTACTTATAAGTACAGATAGTTCTACAAGGAGCAATTGATTGAATGTGCTTAGAGCTCTTGGGATGAAACTCTTTCTGAACCACGAGGTCAATACAGGAAAGGTTTGAAGCGTTTGCCATGTGAGAGCAGTTCAATAGACAGCATGGCTGAGGCAGCGTGTGCTTGATGCTGTATACCGATAATTCTGTTTCCGATCAGCTGCTCCGAGTGGTGCAGTGAGAGTAATATGGAAAAAGATCTCCTAACGGGAGCAGCTGAAAGAAGTAAAATAAGGTGCAGTGAGAGTAACAATGCTAAAGCAGCAATGGTATTTGGCACTGCTTTGACGCTGGGTGCCGCCAGTCTGCAAAACTGAGCGGAGAACTTGCGTATGACAGGGTAAGAGGTACCGTGGAAATGTGCATGGTTTTACGCTAAGTGTAGGTTTCATACATCGTGATTTGAACATGGAAACGTTCTTATGCAACATTTCTGTGCGTATGCACCATTTATACATGAGACCCCAGGGCTTTCCAGGCATCGGGGTGCCTCCTGGCGGTGCCCACGGGCCCCTATAGGGTTGAACTTCCAAGCTCAGTTCCCATAGTCCCCAAAGCCACCAGGGCGGTCGCCCCCTTGCGGTCTGGAGGAGGCATAATCTCTCCTCCAGTCCTTCCAGGCATCCCGGCTGGGTGCCAGCCCCAGCTGCTTGCCACAATGTTATAGGGCTTCTCTTTCTTCTCATTCTTAAACCTGCCTAATCCCTTTTAGGGTCACAGGGTGCAGAAGAATGGAACTGTTGGTAGTTTTTCATATGGCCCACTCACACACACCCACCCACACCCCCGTGCCTTTGGGAATATGGGAGGAAATCTGCCCAAACATGGAGACAATTAAAATCTTCAACAACCAGCTGTTGGATGCAAGCTCACTGCTCCACTGTGCCGCTTTCACTACATTGCAGCAACACAAATTTTCAAAGCTTATGTTCTACAATTGTCCACTCTCCAGAGATGATTCTGTTTACTTCCCAGAGCAGAGCAAGCTGGCACAGCAAACAGATAATCCATCAAGATCCACTGCCACTTTAAAGATTGGCAGCTGTCATCGCCCACGCTACCTTTCTGCTCAGCCAGTCGAACAATGTTGCCCTTTATGATCTCATTTTGCTGCAGTTTCTCATTTGTACAAATTTTGCCAGTACCTGTTTCAGACTATGCTCAGAGTTACAAAGTGTGCACACAAATGGTAGCTTGTAATGATATTTCTCCTTGTATCTAAATGCAAAGACAACTATCTCCACATGTAGTCTTCTTGCCTCACACACAGTTTCCAGTGAACAACCAAACTGACAAATGCTGGGTTATTGATATAGATCCATTTATAACTGGCACCTCAATATGATTAGAGAAGTCCTCTGTGTCTTTGCCCTTGCAGGCCTTTATTAGGCAATTGTACAGCAATTATTCAGCCTCTTGTCACTTGTTACTCCTTGAAGCTTTTAAGCTTTTGCTTTATGATGTGCCTTTCTTTACACTGCCATTTCAAGAGCAGCTCACCCACCTGAAAAGCCTTGACCTTAAGTACAGTAGCTCTAATTAAGCACATCTCCAGCATGTTGGACTGACTGTGTTCATTATTATCAGTGTAACGGCTTGCTCTTTCTGGGAATTGTTCACCATAACAACAAGTAAAATAAAATGGCAAAAATGCTAAAAGATAAAAAGGTATTCATTTGTATGTTGCATCAGAGATGCAACTAATGTATTCAAATTTATAAACATTTTAGTAAGGCAGTTAATATATGATCATCTCCTGTTTTTTGTGTGAGCAAAACAATTGTTGAGTATAATTAGGTTGAAGACCTAAAAAATATGGTTGTTAATGCATTATTTGTAAATATATACAATATTTATTGATCTTTTTCATTTAATGAAAATTGTTGCAATAATACAGCATAACTAATAATATTCAATAGTATTTTTCCATGGCAAGGCTCATTATCTGTATGTATTTTCATCCTAATTAAAAATTACATATGTATAGTACATAGGCCATAGGAAGTATGAAGACCTTCAAGTTGACAAGGTAAATTCTCCTCTTTATTGCCTTTCATCTTTACTAACCTTTGTAATATTTAAATTAATGAAATGGCACATGTGAGTGAGTAAGAGTGTATTAGAAAGTGTGTGCCCTCTAACTGAATGGCAACCTATGAAGGGTTGGTTATTGCCAAGTATGTCTACCCAGTGATTCCAGTTTTATATTTTATTCTCTTTGACAATACTGGTGTAAAATGTACCAGTTATATTTTATGTTGTGAATGAATTTCATTAGCCTTTCTGCTGAACAGAGTATGTACTAGGACCGGGAGTTAATATTTATGGGTAGCCAGTACCAATACAGTAGACGTTTGATTTAAATCATTTGGTTTAAATTTTTTATTGATGTGGGCCGGTGAAAGTCAAAAATAGTCAAATATTATGAAATGCTACATGTACAATGGACTAGCCACGCTACCTTTCAGGCAATAGAATAATTTAAACATACATGCACTTCACGTGCACTACATGTGAGCTACTTTCCTCAGTATCCGCTGTGGCAGTGGGGAGCGCTAGTGCTCCCTTGAACCCTCAGGGATGACTCCAAACACCAGGTAAAAGTCCAAGACCTTTTATTTTGGTTCACAGTGCACCAAGCACCTTCCACACTATTCATATATCAATAAACTACTCTATTCACAAAACACTTAACCACTTCTCCTCGCCCAGACACTTTGCTCCTCTCCCACCCAGCACAGCTCAGCGTCTGGACTGAGGCACTGTCCTTTTATAGCCCCACACAGACTTTAGTGTTTTATTATATAGTAGATAGATAAGTCCAAACATTTGGAATATTTGCACTCTGCAATATAATTCAGTAGTACTATAATATATGTAGTAGCCTGCAGGAATATTTGCACTCTGCAATGGTGAGTTCCCCAAACCCAGCACAAATAGACATGGGGTTAGGGTTAGGGTTAGGTTTAGTTTCAGCCATATTTATTTTTCTTGTGGGAAATGCTTTTCTGCCATTTCTGCTGTCTGAATGGAGTGAGGCAGCTTATTTTAAAGGGCATCTGCATGTGCTCTAGTTGTCCTATAGTCTCCTTTTGGAAGCGCGTCCAGGTGTGGTAGATGTCCTGCAATAAATAGCTCCCCAGTCCCTGTAGCACCCTCTTGGCCACACCCATGGAACCCAACAGGGTTGTACCAAACTTCAACTCCAATGAACCCCCGTGGGAGTATGTGGTACTGCATCAAAGCAGGGGGGTTGACCTCTAGCTTTCTTGGGGGGATAATGCTTCAAGCTCACTAAATTCATTATGGTCATAACCCACATACTCCTAAGCTGAGCATAGTCTCTTCCCCAGTCTTTCCATTGTGGAGGCGTCAGGAGCCCAGCCATTCGCTATTGTATAGTGACCACAAGGAACACTACACTACCAAGCCCCAAACACCAGACCCAAATGTTCAAAACATTCATCAACCCTCATCATTCTATTATCTGGTCATCCAGACTGGGACTGAAAGTGAGGACCATCCCGGCCAGGTCGCGCCACCATTCTCGTACTTCATTCATTACAGCTTCCTAGCTGGGTAGGTAATCGTTCCTGAGTCTGACATTTAGTGTATATATTGTGGCGAGTGGCTGGAGCTGCTACCTGCCCAAGAGGACCAGAGGAGGGCTTGCGCCTCCTCCAGACCACGAGGGTGCGACTGCCCTGTTTGCTTTGGGGACCATAGATAGAGAGCTTGGAAGCTCAACCCTGTAGGGGCCCGTGGTCACTGCCAGGGGGCGCCCCAATGCCTAGAGAGCCCTGGGCCTCAGCACTTCCGCCACACCCAGAAGTGCTGGGGGGGAAGAGGATCAGGGACACCCAGAGTGCTTCCGGGTACACAGCCAGTGCTTCCGCCACACAGGGGCGATTCAGCGGAAGGTTACTGGAGGACACCTGGAGCACATCCGGGTGGCTATAAAAGGGGCGCCTCCCTTCATTCGGGGGCTGGAGTCGGGAGATTAGGAGATGAGGTCTTGGAGGAGAGGATTGGAGGCGGCCTGAAGAAGCAAAGAGGTAGTGTGAGGCCTGGACTTTGTGGAGTCTTGTGGGTTGTGTGGCACTGTAGTTGTGTAAATAATAGTTGCGAATAAATGTGTGGTGGTGAATTTAACATGTCTGCCTGTTTGTGTCCGGGGCTTAGTCCACTATATATATATATATATATATATATATATATATATATATATATATATATATATATATATATATATATATTGTCAGGGATGCCAGGGGCTATGACCCGCCGGGACGCCAGGAGGGACCGGAAGAGGGTCAGAGCCCGCCTGGATCACGGGGTGTGCCTTCCGGTTGTTTTGGGAGCCACGGGTCAAGGGCTTGGAAGCTCTTCCCTGTAGGGGCCCGTGGCCACCGCCAGGAGGCGCCCCAATGCCTTGGGATTTGAGGCCCCAGCACTCCTGCCACACCAGGAAGTGCTGGGGAAGACTTGGGACGGTGCCCGGGAGCAGCCGGGAGGACAGCCGACACTTCCGCCACGCTGGGCGTGGCAGAAGATTGCCGGGAACACCTGGGGCTCATCCGGTCCTCCATAAAGGGGCCGCCTCCCGCCATTCAGAGCTGGAGTCGGGTGGAAGGAGGACGGCAGTGGAGAGTGGAGGCGTCCAAGAAAGGCATTGTGGCCAGGACTTTTGAGTGTTTGGGGTTTGTGCACGGACTGGGTCTTTGTGACCATTGTTTGGGGTCTTGGTGACCCAATATTGTAAATAATTTGTAAATAAACGTGTGGTGGTGTCATAACAACATGTCCGCCTGTCTGTGCCCGGTACCGCTCACATCTGGCGAAGTCGGCAGGATGCTCCGCCTGTTACAAGGCGGAGACCTGTACAAAAAATATTGTTGTGGACGCCCGTGCAGCAGGGGACCCCACCCACGCATCGCTGGTGCTGCGCACACAGCCCCGCTGGGTAAAGGAACCCCACGGACCGCCAGGGGTCCGCAGGAGGGCCGTTATTCCCTGAAGCGGGCGGGCGGCGTGTATTGAAGAGTGCAGCGGTCTCCGACGAGCGCGCGCTGTTGGAGGCGCTCGGGACGGCATGGCGTCCGAGAGGCCACACCGAGGACGCTTTCCTCGGTATGACGGGACCTGGGAGGTGAGTTCCCTGCCTATCGGCAGCCGCCCTTGGGGCCGGGCGTGTTTTGTTTTCCAGGCAGGGACCTCCAGGATCCGCGCCAGTGGCGGGCGATGCTGGTTTGCGGGCCCGCAGCACAGCGCAGCCGCAGGGCTGCGGCGAGGAGACGCTGCAGCTCGAGAGGCGCTGGCAACAGCAAGGCTGCCGGCAAGCACGCCGCCGCAGAAAGGGAGCCAAGATGGCGCGACCGGAAGTCCTCCCTGACAGGCACGCATTGACGGTGTGTCTTGCGTGCCCGCCGATGACTGTAGAGAGGCGGACCAGGGAATGTCCATCACGAGCAGGGGAGACCCGATTGGGCCGGAGGAGAAGGCCCACAGGAAGTGGCGCGCCGGAGGCCGACAGTCAGGTAGGCTCGGCCGGTTAACTTCCTGTCTTTGCCGGCTGCTTTGGCGGAGCTGGAGGCGCCCCTTCAGCCCGCCGGGCAGCGTGTGTTACAGGTGCTATGTGCCTCCGGCTGAGGTGCTGGTACTGGAGAAGAAGGCGCCGCGGGCGCTGAGAACGTTACTATCGACAACGGGACGGCGCGACGCTGGAATCTCCAGCCGGAGAGGTACAGCGGAGACGGTGAGTACAGCCGACTCCGTAAAGCATATGGGAGGGGCTGCTGAAAAAGGCTGTGAAGACAATGATCAGTTCCGTAAGCAGCCCTCCGACAGGAGGTGCGGCGCCGCTGACTGCATGCGCTGGCGCAGGGGAGTCCGTGAGGACGCTGAAGGGACACGGGCTGCTAAGTGCCCCGGTCCTAGCGCCTCCCTCGAAGTTGGCTGCGGTCTTGCGCCGCACTATAGGGACGCAGACGGGACAGAGGCGCTTTTATTCCATAAGGAGTCTCAAACCGCCAGGGCGCCCCAGAGTGAAGGGTACTTGCACTTCACATCACCAAAATCAAACAGACCATAAAGGTTGTCAGAGGGATGGGACACACAGACTTTAGTGTTTTATTATATAGTAGATAGATAAGTCCAAACATTTGGAATATTTGCACTCTGCAATATAATTCAGTAGTACTATAATATATGTAGTAGCCTGCAGGGGGTGGTGAGTTCCCCAAACCCAGCACAAATAGACATGGGGTTAGGGTTAGGGTTAGGTTTAGTTTCAGCCATATTTATTTTTCTTGTGGGAAATGCTTTTCTGCCATTTCTGCTGTCTGAATGGAGTGAGGCAGCTTATTTTAAAGGGCATCTGCATGTGCTCTAGTTGTCCTATAGTCTCCTTTTGGAAGCGCGTCCAGGTGTGGTAGATGTCCTGCAATAAATAGCTCCCCAGTCCCTGTAGCACCCTCTTGGCCACACCCATGGAACCCAACAGGGTTGTACCAAACTTCAACTCCAATGAACCCCCGTGGGAGTATGTGGTACTGCATCAAAGCAGGGGGGTTGACCTCTAGCTTTCTTGGGGGGATAATGCTTCAAGCTCACTAAATTCATTATGGTCATAACCCACATACTCCTAAGCTGAGCATAGTCTCTTCCCCAGTCTTTCCATTGTGGGCGTCGGGAGCCCAGCCATTCGCTATTGTATAGTGACCACAAGGAACACTACACTACCAAGCCCCAAACACCAGACCCAAATGTTCAAAACATTCATCAACCCTCATCATTCTATTATCTGGTCATCCAGACTGGGACTGAAAGTGAGGACCATCCCGGCCAGGTCGCCACCATTCTCGTGCTTCATTCATTACAGCTTCCTAGCTGGGTAGGTATCGTTCCTGAGTCTGACATTTAGTGTATATATTGTGGCGAGTGGCTGGAGCTGCTACCGCCAAGAGGACCAGAGGAGGGCTTGCGCCTCCTCCAGACCACGAGGGTGCGACTGCCCTGTTTGCTTTGGGGACCATAGATAGAGAGCTTGGAAGCTCAGCCCTGTAGGGGCCCGATATATATATATATATATATATATATATATATACAGTACTGTGGAAAAGTTTTAGGCAGGTGTGAAAAAATGCTGTAAACAAAGAATACTTTCAAAAATGGAAGTGTTAATTATTTATTTTCATCAATCAACAAAATGCAGTGAATGAACAAAAGAGAAATCTAAATCAAATCAAATCAATATTTGGTGTGACCACCCTTTGTCTTCAAAACAGCATCAATTCTTCTAGGTACACTTGCACACAGTTTTTGAAGGAACTCAGCTGGTAGGTTGTTCCAAATATCTTGGAGAACTAATCACAGGTCTTCTGTGGATGTAGGCTTCCTCACATCCTTCTGTCTCTTCATGTAATCCCAGACACACTCGATGATTTTGAGATCAGGGCTCTGTGGGGGCCAAACCATCACTTCCAGGACATCTTGTTCTTCTTTACACTGAAGATAGTTCTTAATGACTTTGGCTGTATGTTTGGGGTTGTTGTCCTGCTGCAGAGTAAATTTGGGGGCAATCATATGCCTCTCTGATGGTATTGCATGATGGATAAGTATCTGCCTGTATTTCTCAGCATTGAGAACACCATTAATCCTGACCAAATCTCCAACTCCATTTGCAGAAATGCAGCCCCAAACGTTCAAGGAACCTCCACCATGCTTCACTGTTGCCTGTAGACACTTATTATTGTACCGCTCTCCAGCCCTTCGACGAACAAACTGACTTCTGCTACAGCCAAATATTTCAAATTTTGACTCATCAGTCCAGAGCACCTGCTGCCATTTTTCTGCACCCCAGTTCCTATGTTTTCGTGCATACTTGAGTCGCTTGGCATTGTTTCCATGTCGGAGGTATGGCTTTTTGGCTGCAACTCTTCCATGAAGACCACTTCTGGCCAGACTTCTCCAGACAGTAGATGGGTGTACCTGGGTCCCACTGGTTTCTGCTAGTTCTGAGCTGATGGCACTGCTGGACATCTTCCAGTTTCAAAGGGAAATAAGCTTGATGTGTCTTTCATCTGCTGTAATAAGTTTCCTTGGCTGACCTCTGCGTCTATGAAACTCCATTGTCCATGATTCCCTGCTGGTCTTCTGGGCACCTCCATGCTGCAGGGAGGGCTCCATCTGGTGGCCTGGGGGTATTGGCCGGGATGACAAGCCGGCCATAGACTACAATATATATTGTGACAAACTGTTGAATAAGACCCACAGGAGCTGCTTCTCTGGGGGAATCTTCAAAATGCCGACCATATTTTACTTGGTATGCTGTGATATAAAGGCTGCCCTACCACTGCCATTATCTGTGTCACGGAGACACCTCAAAAATAATAAAAACAGGTAGCCTTCTGCTTGTCTGTTTCTTGGCTGCTCATTAACCATTCACTCCCTTCTCACCCTGATCTTGTCTTTCTCCCAGCTCCAATGCTTCTCCTCACCAACCACATAGTTTTCATTTTTGTGCCAGAATGCATCATTAATCAGTTCTGACCCCTGTCACTCAGCTATGCCTACAGAGGTTCCCTGAGCCCGCACGTGTCCAGACTCCACCCTGACATTGCTTCCATTTCCCATAGCCCATGCAGTAATCAGACACGTCATTATATATATATATATATATCTATTATAAAAAATATCCTGGGAGGGAGACTAGGGAGACGAAACGTGATCTTCTCAGAAGGCAAATTTAACGTCCCGTGAGACAAGGCAGTGAGACAACATTTAATACAAGTTCTCGGACATCTAACCAAGAAGTTGTTGGAATGCTTTTGGCAAACAGACACCATGTTCTCCCAGCTCTTAAAACAACGACAAGCGACAAGCAGAACACGCAGCTTGCCAGCAGCAGCAGCAGGAAGCCAGCAGATGATCCAACCACTTCTCCTTAGCATGTGTTCAAACCCACCTCCCCCAATGATGAGCGGCAGAGACATGAAGTGGCAAAAGGACAGCTAGTGTACAGGCTTTGAAATGATAAACACAAAGCGCGACAAGCAGAAATCACAGCTCGCCAGCAGCAACAAGCCAGTAGATGATACATATATCGAAAGATGATGTACACACCGAGAGCAATCCTTTTGAAAGCAAATGCAGACGTTTAAGAGCTGGATTTATACAGTATTAGTTTCTTAGTTCATTTTATGATTTTTTGCTGCAGTGTGAATTAACTGATAAATAGTATGAATGTCTACATTGGAGAAAGCTGATCTTTGATAGTGTAAAAATGTGAAGTCTAAAGGTTGGATCAGTGTCAAAGGGAGCAACTAATTGTGCTGTGACTCAACTAAACTAAAGACCACCAGTTAGGAACTGTAAATCCTGTTTTGCTATTTACAAATTTCCAACCACTAAAGCACATGATATTTTTATTTAAATATTCAGCAGTTATTAAAAAAATAAGAGAAAGGTGTAATAGCCAGTATTATTGATAAATACAACTGAGTTTCATCAGCATACAAATGTAAATGAATATTATATTTCTTAATGACATCTCTAAATTGCAAAATGCCTAATCTCTGAAAGTCTAATTAAATTGTGAAGCATGCGCAAAGCAGCACAATGAAAAGTTGCACTTTAACTTAAAAGCCTAATGATTGCAGGTTTTTCTGCCATCATAAGATACACTATTAGCCTATCGTTCATAACACAAGTTAAAGCTGTCTCTGTGCTATGTCTAGGCTGAAAGTTGTAGGTCTATCATTTGAAATACTAAATTTGAAATCTACTGTAAGTTTAATTTTTAAAATCATTTGATTCTAAGTTCAATGTTTTATTAATTTTTAAAAATTCCCCACTTTTGCAGAATCATGAAAAACTTTGGCCAATAAATATTAATTTAATTAATTAATTGTGAACTTCTCTAAGTGACTAGTTAATGAACAACTAATTGTTGGCAGGGTTTGAGCCCTGCACATATCAGTTCTAGAATTTCCTGTTCTTTTATTAACTTTATGTTAGCAAGGCTATGTCCACAAACTATTCAAAAGGCTATTTTATGGTAATGTAAAATCTATAACACATTGCTACAAATGTTATGGATATTTGCCAAATGGTTGTGATTTCTTACTTGTCATTTTCTCTGTTGTTTTAACTAAGACTTGTTTATGTTTTCACCAAAATAATATTCAGAAATGGATATGTAAAGGGCTTCATAGTCTAGTGTAATCCCTTTGTAGAATGGTAAACTAAATCTTGTTATTCTCTATTAATTAGCCTTTTCTCTAGTATTATTGCATAAGAGAACATTTAGAATCATTAAACTTTACGGAAATGGTATTCACCTTTGTTTTTGATTGAATTATTTGTACAGATTACTTTGCTAATTCTCCATGGATTTATTATGATTAAGCTTTGCCAAATTGTTGCTTGAACGTTAAGAGGTTAACACATTATAACACATTAGTCAGTTGCTACAATGGAATAAGACCAAAGCAAACACTTTCTTCCATTCTGTTAGTATTACAAGAATCATCAGGTGGGGGGGTTCTTTCATCAGATTGGCTGGCCCAGAGCTGTCTCAGCTGTGGAATGGCCAATAGGAGGAGGCAGCTTGATGGCCGAGGTCTCCAGGACTCTGAACAAATCAAAATCCTATTATGTGATATCATCTACTGTTGAATTCTGCTCTGTACTTGTAAGATTTCTGTTGCACTATTATATTGTATTGAGGATTACTCATGCTCTGTATTGTATTTACCCCCTTCTTTTTGACACCCACTGCACACCCAACCTACCTGGAATAGGGGTCTCTTTTTGAACTGCCTTTCCCAAGGTTTCTTCCATTTTTTCCTTACTAGGGTGTTTTTTTGAGAGTTTTTCCTTGTCTTCTTAGATAGTCAAGGCAGGGAGGCTGTCAAGAGGCAGGGCCTGTTAAACCCCATTATGGCACTTCTTGAGTGATTTTTGAGCTATACAAAAATAAATTGTACTGTATTGTATTGTTAGGAGTTATTAGGGCAAATCACCATGACAACACTTTCAAATTCGGGCTACTCATGGTGCATCTGTTTGTCGCTGCTATGTAACAAGTAATTTTTGGGTTATATGATAACAGGTAATTAATAGATAGACTACAGCAAGCTTTTAAAGCACACATTGCCTGGAAATTGCTTGCTTTTCATACAGTATACGTTGTAGTACAAACAAGTAGTAGTATTGTAATCTTGTTTGAATGCTTTTTTTAAATCCATGCCTCCATTTTCTGAAGCCAATTTTGCTTCTTTAGAGTGAGAACTGAAGCCCATCCCGGAAGCACTGGTTAAAGGTCAGGAACAAACTCTGGACATTAGAACATTTCGACACATGTACTGTACACCTACAGTAACTATGCCAGAACAATTTGGAATTTGTACATAACAGAGAAAATCCACACACAGACAGGATGAATGTACAGTCCACAAAACCTGTGACCCAGCTAGTGCTGTTAGGGAGCGGTGCTAACAACCTTATCATTGTGTTACCAGAAAAGGAACAAAGAATTCCATAATAAAGACTCAGAGACCACATGCTTATTGAAAATTTCCTAAAAAGCACTTTGGATGTATAATTATCCTTCTTGTATATTCAAGAACAGTTTTAGAAGATCAACATTGACAATAAAAGTTATACAAAAGGTATTGTGTGTTGTGGGCTATGGTCGGACATTCATCCCGGCCAATACCCCCAGGCCGCCAGAGGGAGCCATCCCTGCGACATGGAGATGCCCCGAATTCCAGCAGGGCATCATGGACATTGGAGTTTTCCTGTACAGCCCTGCTGGATAACGTCGGGGCCATCAGGGGACGCTGCAGGGAGGCTCGGAGACCTCTATGTTACCTCTACCTTAATTACAGCGACAGAAGAAATGACGTACTTCCGGGATGAAAAGAAGAATTTTGATCTGACCCGGACTACATAAAGGACTGTGGGAGATCCCAAAGTTGAGCTGAGTCGGGAGGAAGGGTGGCAACGCATCTGGGAGAGAGAAGGGTTATTGATTAGCGAGAATTGTATTGTGATTTGAGTATTGTGGAGTGGAGGGTGCTTTGTGCGCTGTATAGTCCGAATAAAATTAATTATTGAACTTTTACCTGGTGTCTGGTGTCTGATCTGAGGGTTCAAGGGGACGACAGTGCCCACTATCTGTCACAGTGTGTTGTCACATGTTCCTTAACTTGTAGTAATGATGATGTCTGTAGCTAACAAAATCACATTTGTCATTCCGTTTTGCGATGAGAATCATAGTGGCGTTAAGGCAGTGTTGCATCCTCCTATACAGAGAGAAGCAGCAGTTGTTTGGATGTAGCAAGCATGCCTGAACTGAGAACTGAGACAAGCTTATGTGCGTCCATCTCAGCTGGTTTCAGTCAACGTGACTTAAATGAAGGATATCATGGTGACAGTGATGAATGCATTTGTTGTGTGTATTCTGTATGTGTACTGCCCTTACTGTCCTCCCAGCTGGCATATTTATACGAAGTTATGTTTTGTACGTGTTTCTCTTCATATGTTGAGAAGTATAATTTTAACGCTGTGATAATAAATAATATTTCCTCATTTTATTTTCAGCCCAATTATCCTAGATTCATTATATTTAAGTAAATCTACAGTTTATCATACTCCCCTAACATTGTCATGCTTGTTTTCTACCAAATAGGCTTGATTAGTTGTCTAAAGAATACACAAATATTTTACAAATAGTTGAAAGGTAACCTTTCTGTCATAAACTTTAAAGTAAAACTCACAGCCATTACTTTAGGCATATTTTACCCTTGATAACAGTGGACAGCACATATAGAATTAAGGGCTGAGAAGCCTGTTAGAGGGTCATTAGACAACCAACATTCTGTTTCTTTTTTAAGATTTAAAGATTGTGGGACAGGAACATGTTTACCAAGTGCCACTTTTCCAGACTAAAAGGCAGTTGAATTCAAAATATTCTTGAGGTAGTTAGACTGCTAATGGGCCGGTTGTGTAGGATGAACACAACCTTGAAAGTGATATCTGGTAAAGGGCTTGGAATGGGGTTTAAATGCCACATCATGAAAGCTGAACACTGACTGTGAAATTCAAGAAGATACAAGAGGCAAGACAGTGGTTATTCAACACTTGTTTTGCCTTGTCAGCCTTAGTGTACTTTAAGGAAGTTATTAAATGCAAGCGTCCATGAGCAACAGCTGTACAGCAGCAGAAAAACAAGGCTCAAGGGTCTATGGTGCCTTCAAGGTGACATTTGCTTGTCCCCATATGTATTTGTGTCAAGCTTCTGCTAGGGCCCAACCCTCTGATAGATAACTTGCAGTTCTTAGCATAAAAGGAGACGTATTTATCAATATCAGAATATTTACACAAATATGCTTTGCTATGTAGACTCATTTGTGGTGTATTTGCTCTTTAAATGTCTGCACTGTCAGAAAGCTTTCCTTTTTTTGTATTTTCTTTTCCACATTAACATACCTAAGGTTGTATTAAATCTTGATTGAAGGTTCACAGTTTTGTGTTTGCTTCTAAAAAAAAAATGGTGTTTTTGTACACCTTGTTACAATAATATATGCCATCAATGGAATGGTCTAATTCTGCATTCATTCAGTGATGATTTACAAACTTACATAAAACTAGAATATGCAGTTTAGAAAACCTTTAAGGATGGTATTGAAAGGATAACAAACATGATTTCCTTAAGGAAGGTTATAAATGTGATTTCCTTCAGAATTTGTGTGACCCTTACTATATTGTGGTTCCCTACAAAACTGATTTGCTGTGTGGAACCAAAAATCTGAAAGGAGATTAAATACTAAAAAAAGAAACACTCGGCGGAAAAAATCTTCTGTAATGCATTAAAGGACCCAAAATAGATTAGAAGTTAGACAAGTGGTGAATCTCTTCAGAAGCCAATATAGACAGGAGAAACCTGCAAGAGTGTCCTACCATTAGGTGTTAGTTTTATCTGGGCTACAAAGGAATACTATGGTCTAGATGGCTGTTATATTGGGGAAACAACCATGGAGTAAGTAAAAGAGGGAGCCGAACTACAACATGTCCAGTAGCTTCCAGAGAAATGGCTTCAGAATTCTAGACCCAGGAAGGCAACTGAGATTATCTAAGATGTGACCCCTTAAAGTGGGTAAAAAAGACCACACCTTGCCGGAGGAGAAATGAAAAAGGAGCATTGTTCATTGTTTTGAGGTCAGCAAGTCATCAAAACACTGCATGTATTCCAGAAGAAAAGATATTTTAAAAAAATATCTGTTGGGTTTAAAATAAAAGATTTTAACTTTCCATATTGCACCATCTGTCAACTTGCTTTTGATTTGATTGTTAATATGTATGTTGTACACTATATTTAGACAGAAAACACAAAGTAAAAACCTTTACGTTGTACGATCTGTATCATCCGCCATCATCCCTTTATTATTATTATTTTTTACTGAATACTAGAATGTCAATATCATGATAAAGATGTTGTAGCGCTTAAAGGCTTTCTGGAAACGGACCACATTTCATTGATAATAAATTGCTCCAGCTCAATGCTTATGTACTTATAATTTGCTACTTTTTTTCTAAAAGGATTTTAAATCCAGGCCAGTGTTCAGATATTTTGTCTTGGCCAAAGCTGAGGAGTTTCCATTTGTATTTATTTTTTATATAACGTGCAGATCACAACTACTGCACAGTTCAGTGAAAAATACTATCAGTACAATTACATTAATACTGTGCTGTTATCAGAACATTATCCCAGATAATAAAGTTAAAAATGGAAACGCGTTAAATCATAATCAACACTCCATACCCCATGTCCAGTTCAGAGAGCTATCTGAATTCAGAAACCCCATTCTAAAGTAACTCCCCACGTATGTAAAAAACATCAAAAAAGAAACACGCTAGAGACAGAAACCTGGCGGGCTTATTTTTCAATGGCAATACTTGCCAAATTCTGATGGAGCCTTGTACCATTACACATAACAAAAAGTAATTGTTTTTTTCTTCTAGTTTTAAGTAAAACATCTCTTTACCACTGAATTACGAAAGGTGGTTTTGCATTGTTTCAGTTGAGTAAGATAAGTCAACATATGAGTAATGTGGTTTTAGAGATCATTGTAGATTTTCCATTGGATAATCATATTGCATTTAGTATTACTCCGAATAAAACTATTAGAGGATTACAAAAATTATACATCCAACACTGTCTGACAAATAAGCAATTAATTTTCCCCAAAACTGATCTGCATGTGGGGAAATACCAAAATATATAACCTAGTGAGACCGGTGCTAGACAGAAGAGTTTCCTTCCAAAAGCCAAACGGTATGTTAAAGATGACTATCAATAAGTCATTCAATTCTATGCAGCATCTCTTACAATCAGTACTATATCAGTAGTATCAAAATGTTTTAATAACTGCTAAAGAAAAGTATTACATAAAGTCTTTAATAAAGTAAATTAGGACATAAATTAGAGAAAGTGCTGCTGCATCCAGCAGGGGGCGCTAGTCACTTCTTTTGATGGAATAGTATTTAGTTAATAAGCAGCAAAACTTCCCCACCACTTGGTAAATAAAGGACTACAACACAATAAAACTTAAATGAAGAATGAACTTAGCAAGATTTTGTTTTAATGTTGATCACTTGCAATCAGTTCAAAGAAAGATCAATCACATTTTCAATTAAAAATATGTTTTATTCTCTTCAGCTGATTTATGCTGGAGCAGATGCTGTAAACACTGATCAGGATTGAGTGCAGTGAAGCAAAAGTCATCTAGTTTACAGATGTCGGTGGGCCTCTTCTTTCCCGGAGACATAATCTGTGTTTTACTTTGTTTTTAGTATTCTTCAACACAAACGTGACCAATCAAGTAAAAGTATGTGTTGTTATTTACTTAATGACACCATATACAAAGTTAGCTTCACCACAAAAACACATCAAACACTTCCCCGCCTAACACATAATTATTATGTTCTCATTTCCAGGCCATAGTAAAATTCGAAAACCTCACAATTGTAAACCTGATTACGAGAGCAATGCATACACTTTTGTAACCCTGAGCATAATAACAAAACAATGGATCAACACTTAAAAAAAGTGGCCATACTCACAGACCATAGAAATACACCAAACATTGTATGTTCATGTCAGTGTGTTCAGTATATATGACAACAGCATATAGCAACGGCTGCAACAGATGCACAAAATCTGAACTAAAACAAGTGCGATAGTTATTAAGATTCACATCCCAAGCAGCAGCCTTAACAGTGTATGCCATGCTAAGATAACAGATCTTTAGTCTTTATTTAAATGCTGAGACTGAATAGGCCTCACTAATATTAGTGAGTAGACAAAGAGATAGAATGATTATGGCAATGTCTGAAAAGAGTGCATTCGGTTTAGAATCCAGGAAGTGGCAGTCACACATTTTTTTACACATAGAATTACACACTTGTCATTTTGGAATCTTGAGGAGTTTCTACTTGAACCGTGAGCAACTTGAGGAACATCTGGTGATACAACATTTTGGGATATTCTGGATGCAAATTCAAATAAGTGCCTCTAATAAATATCATTGAAAAAGACCCTAGGAGAAATGATTTCCATTATGGGTCACCTCTATTTAGTCTGACAGTGCTTACTTACTGTCAGAAATTTCTAACTACTTATTTTTATGTCTTCCTATAATTGTGAAGTTCTGTCCATCCAACTCCAGATCAGCTTAATCTAATTCATTGTAAGTAGAGTCTATCACAGGGCACATTCAAGTACAGACAGATGCTGGGAAAATGTTAATGTAACCTCCATGTTGTTGGAATGTAGGAGGTAGATTATATCAGTGTTACTACAGAAAATTCTGTGTACTCACAGGGAGAGCCTGAAATCTCTGCACAGACTGACCAGGCCCATATTGAAAGCCAGTCATGTTTAGGAACTGTATGAAGCAGCAGCAGCGTTAACCACTGCTCCACAATGACATTCTTTAACTTTCAATTTGTCATTGCTTTTTGGCTCAGGTTTTTCTTATCTTGGAATAAAAAGCTGAAGCTGAAGCACATATCAGACTAGTGAGGTGGCGCAGTGGCTAAGGCATTACACTTTAAATCACAAGGTTGCTGCTTTCATTCATACCTTAGATACACTCTGTGACTCTTGGGAAGTCACTTTACATGCATGATAAATATATGTAAACAAAGGCAATGTAGTCTAATCCTATAAGATACCTGAAGTAACAGGATTTTCCAAATATACAATAATAACGTGCATGTAACTTATGAACTAGTTTCACTTTTTGTTTCAGAGAGAAAAGATAGTGACAACCATGAAGAGTAGTAGCTAGCAGATTCATTGCACACAATCCAGGAAAGCCACTTCAATAGCTTCTTGCATTCCAGTTGCAACTTATGGAAGAGAGGGATGTTTAGAGACAGCGCAAGATGCTTTGCTTTACCATCCAATAATTCTGATCTAGTACAGCAAAAACTTATACTGCTTCAATCAATCAAAATGATTTCCTCAGGTAGAAGAGCTCTGGTTAAGAAAACTTTCAAAGGCAGGAATGGTGCCTTGGTGTCAGTTCTAGACCGGTCATCCCTGATAATTGCTGAACTCAAAAAGTTTGTCAAAGCAGCAAATGATATACTCCAAGCTAATTCTAAATTCAGCTATTTTGAAGAATGAAGGCTGTATTCATTGAACTGAAGCCTTAACAGAGTAATCTCTTTAACTCTTTTTGAATTATTTTAAGGCTAGCTTAAACAATGCAACGAAGATATATCCTCCCTCTGCTCCAAAATGAAGTTTAAACATGGGCCAAGAAGTGACAACCTTAGAACTGTGGGTATTCTGTGAAATGCTGTGAAAGGTAATAAGATGCAGTTTTTCCAAGTCACAATGACCACTTTGGCTCCCGCTTTAAGCATTCCATTTGTAAGCTCAAAGTCATGAGAGCTCACTGTATTTATACCAATTAGACAAAAACTACTTACCTTCGTCCAGTGATTGTCAATCTTTTAAGATATTCTGAACTTCAAATCGTCCTGTAAAAAAACTTGAAATGCACAATTCATCACCTATGAAGGCACAAAATCGTCTTTGCTGGGTATAGCACCAGACCATGCAGGATGTTTCAAATTTGAAGAAGGATCACAATGTTGGCAGTCATACCTTCCAGTTACATTCAACCAGAATTTGCCCATATGTAAGCTCATAACAAATCTTCTCTGACCCCAACTTGTCAGAGGTGATCAATTTCTTTCTTTCCACTGGAGACAGGCCATATGATGCCCTGGCTAAGTGTATGGCTGTGCCAGTGTACTGGACATACAATTTCTAGGAGATATCAGAGGTCCTAATAATCGCAGAATCTCTGGAGTCTGGTGTTCTAGGACAGGGGCCACTGTGGCAGCAGGTTTTCATTCTAACCCTTTTCTTAATGAGTGAAGTGTTTTTGCTGTTAATTAACTTCATCTGAATTCATTTTATTTGACTTGCTCCTGAAGACTGAGACCCCTTAATTGTTTCTTTTTACTTAATTGGCAGCCACACAATAGGGCAGGGGTCCTCAATCACGGTCCTGGAGGGCCGCAATGGCTGCAGGTTTTTGCTCCAACCCAATTCCTTAATAAGAAGCTCTT
Organism: Polypterus senegalus; assembly: GCF_016835505.1. Lineage (NCBI taxonomy): Eukaryota > Metazoa > Chordata > Cladistia > Polypteriformes > Polypteridae > Polypterus > Polypterus senegalus. Next base: position 173,950,008 of record NC_053154.1, read on the forward strand.
ATTGCTCAAATAACACTTCTGCTTCATTTTACTTGTCTTGCTCGTTAAGATTTTGAACCCTTATTGCTTATTTTAGTCTTAAATAGCTGTGTGTTTGGTTTTTAATTGCACCTAATTACCAATAACATGCAAATGACAAAAGAAACCAGCATTTCTCCATTTAGCTTTTTACCATTTACACCGTTGTGTATTTATCATACAGTATTGGGTTTAATTAAATACTTGGAAGGAAAGCGAAGAGAAAAAAGTAAAGGACTAGATTTACTTATTATCCATTTTAGCCTTCAGATCATTTGGATGATATCCTTAGACCTTAGAATGGGGAAGAAAATCTAGGATATGAGAATTACCTGACATAGCAGAGTTAAAGCACTAATAAGCAATGAAATTAAATTATTGGCAAGAATTGCTTTCTAATTAAGCAGAACAAGTTAGAACAAAAACCCTGCAGCCACTGCGGCCCTCCAGGACTGTGATTGAGGACCCCTGCAATAGGGAGATACAAAATGAGCTAAAATAACTGGTGTCCATCATACAATATCTGAATATAAAGAAAGGTGAAGGTCTCAAGAATTTCGATCTGCTCAGGTCCCTAAAACATTTTAACACTGCTCTTAGAAAAGAGAAAATCAATTTTAGAAATGTATGCTATTGCACAATGAGAGCAGCAACAAGCCATGCAATTAAAGAATCTGCACCTAATTAAGCAATTGGTTAGAGTTTGAGACCCTCACTTAGTTGGTCTTCTGTTGGTTCTCTCACTTCACATTTCATTTCTGTTTGGGTGCCATTTAAGGAAGGAAATGAAGCCATTTAGAGGAACAATGAAGAATTAAAATTGAAAGTTAATTAGCCGCACAAACATGGCACTCGTTAAAAAAAGGATTAGAATGAAAACCAGCAGCAACGGTGGTCCTCCAGGACTGGAGTTGGCGACCCCTGTTCTAGGACAGTAAAACGATGAAAAGACAGTGGGAAATACTGCTTAATAGAATATGTGCCCCCACATTATATATTAAATTAGATTAGCCTCTGTGGGGTTTCATTTAGATGAAAATTTTGTGTTTGGGATTGCATAGACAAGGAGAGTTCTAGGAAGATAGTTCTTGGTGTTCCAGAGGGTATTCAAAATAAATAAATAAATAATAATAATGACAGTAAATAAGACAGTATATAAGAATATTTATAGTAAATGTGTTTATTAATTGGAAAACACATTTTCTACCATTCAGAAATAAAATAAAAAAAAACAGTAAAATAAGCTTAATCTATTAATATTCCTCCTTATTTACTAGTTGCCGGGATTGGCTGTTGCCAGCAATTGTCAATACTTTCAGGTGTTGTCTATCACTCACCAAGAAATTTGAACTTCTGTATTAATTATGTATCAGTGACATGATACAAAGAGCATACATATCTCAGCAAGGCAAGCCCCTCTCTAGGGGCCATAACATTGTGCTGTATTTGCATTTGTGAAAGCCCTCTGTTTCTATTCTCCGGTCTGCTCTGTTTTTGCAATTTTTTTTAAATTCTTCCTCTAATTTGTGTTTTTGATATTTGTGTCTGTATTGTATACCAATGTAGTGGAGAGTCTGATCTGGGCCAGAAGTGCACACATTTTGGGGTGATACATTACAAGGACAGTGACAAGGTCATTCAAATCAATCACACAGTATACGCTAGCAGTAACCACGTAATTGTCCAAGACAGTACAATAGCATTGGCACTACTGGGTATAGTAAGGTTTGTGAGTGTGTGGGGTGTCAGGCTACAGGCTACAGGTAGGGTTAACATTTTAGAGGGTAGAGGCATATGACCTATGTGGAAACATACAATGCTATAGATTTTAAAATTTGGACTGGGCTGCCTGACTGTTTGTCTTTAAATTTTCTCTGGTTGCTCAGAGGTGCAGGGACAACTTGGTGATACTCTAGATGGATGTTCTTGGCAAAACCATATGGCTGACCTTACCCCAAAAATGAACTTGTGAAGGGGGCTTAAACTGAATGTTCAGTCAGGAAGCACAGGAAAGCATGTGTCCAAGTGATAGGAGGAAGAGAGGCCCAATTAAGACTTAGAAAGGGGGGAGATGGGAGGTAAACGGTTCTGCATTAGTGCTTGAACAAAGTATGGCGATGTAAGCAAGTGTTTAAACCACCCAACAGATAGGTAGTTGTTTGTTATGATCTTTGTGTTAAATTGTATTTTTATTTGTCTGTTGATTCCTTCCAACTATTGTTTTATAGTTTTAAAGGGCAATTATTGCCATGTGTACAGAGTGCAGTGAAGTTCTAACATACAACTGGTCGCCACTCTCTGTCAATACCTTAACTTGAAACGTCTGTCTTCCTTAACTGAAAAATCTCACAACACATTTGTTATGACCTAGTGCAGTGTGACGTAGCTCCTTAACAGAGAACTGATCATACTTTTAACAAAGCAGCACACAGACGCTGGGTCCTTAAATGCAGCAAATTCTTTTAAACTCTTGATTTCAGCGTGAGGCCTGATGACTTCATTGTAGGATGTCTACTTGGTCATTTCCACTTTGATCTTCCCCCAGGAACATTATACTGCATCATCACATCGATCTTTGAATGGTTCAAAGGACTCTTGGCGCTCACGCAGAACATACTTATGGTAGATCTACCACCGCTTATCAGTATAAAATATTCAAAAACTTTGCTATCCAATTTAGTATTTTGCTAAATAGACCTATTATTATAGAAATACCTTTAAAATGTGGAAATGTCTTATGTAATCTTTGTGTTGCCACACTTTGATTAGCTATATACACTAATAACATCTCCCCATTTTTAGGTTCTGGTTTGTCTTATTTGAAATCAGGGAGACCATAGCTTATCACAGTAGCATCGGCAACCCACCCTAAAAGGGGCACAAGTCCAAATCAGGGCTTTACACTTGTACCATTTGTTGCTAAAAATTACAGTATATATACAGTCCTTCTAATTCAATTAAAAACAACATAAGAAGAAGCTGCCATTTTTCCAGCCTTAACCTATTTAAAACAAATTTCCATTACTTTCTTATGTATTGACTGCTGTATGCAGTGGTAAATCTACTCTCTCTATATGTATATATAAAATGAATTATGAACTTGATTTTTCAATTTTGGAGTTGCACAGCAATACAATGAGCAAGGAAGTAGCAAGCTTTGGATGGGACTTTGAATTGATTTTAAAACGTGCATTACAATGACCCCCGTGACCCTGTAGTTAGTACAGTATAGTGGGTTGGATAATGGATGGATGGATGTTACAAATCGACAAGTATCTTTCAACACTGTTATCCTACATAGCCTTTATTTCTATCACTCTCTAGATAGTTCAATCAGATTCACTTATTGAACCAGTAACTCAGCACATTCTTGAAAAAAAATGTAATTAATCTTGAATTGGCCATTTTCTTGGTCTCTGTGGTGTTATTTTATGTTAAGGGGTGACTCGAAAGCAGCTCTTTTCATCCACACCATTTGCTGATGTTGATAAATATTCCTGCTTTCTTTCCTTTGTTTAGGGAAAAGTGTGATCAGAAACAAAACTAACACTTGCAATTAGCCTTAAAATGCATACAAAACGCCAGCGATACATCCTTTGGTTAGCCTGTCCCATGGGAATGCAACACAGTGCTGCATCCTAAAAAAGATAACCTCTGTAGCTTTTTGTACCTTAGATATTCTTAGCCAAGTAGCTCTAACCATTTCCCTACAAATAGTTTAAGACATTGGTAATTTAAATTAGGTTAAACATTCCATCCTAATTCCATCCTGCAGATGACATGTCATTTCCAGCACCTGAACATTTTTATTCTGTCTTGTGTTTTAGCTTGCCTGTTTCTTCTTATGCTACTGAGGTCAGTTTGCCTGCTTTTACTGCTGCAACTGATACATTCTTGAGCTACCCAGAATGACTTTGTTTCTGTAGAGCCTGGCTACTTTCATTCATTGTCTTGATTGTCTGACGCTGCCCCAGTACCTGCATGTGTGATATATGTGTGACACTCTTGCATTCTGGATGAATATTACACAGGCTATTACCCTTTGGCACTGTTCCCTTGCTTGCCACATTTCTTGAAATCTGTCACAAATTGTATTTCCCTCCTGCCCTCTCAATCCTCACTCTGACATGTCTAGTTGCCAACATCTGCCTTGGTAGGTGTCCCTCTTTGTCCTATCTTTGGACATTCCATAAAATGCTTCCCCGTCCTGAGTAATTTTAGTGATCTCCTTGCTCCTATAAACCTCCTCTCAACAGGGCAACCTTTTAACCGCTGTTCATAGGAGTGTTTTTTAAGCCATGCCTTGGGAGGAGTACACTATAATGTACTATAATGCTGCTAAACATGCCCCTGTTAATTATATACCAGCAATAAGACCAGAGCTGTGTGCTTGTTTAAGAAGGGCAAGTCTGTCTGTGAGAACAACAACGCTATAACGTTTTTGTCTTTTTGATAATCCATTGTGTCGCCACTCATACTTGCCAAGTTTTTGGGGTTTCATAGCCTTTTTTATGTTGTGTTGTTTTGTTTGGATTCTGTCTGTGTTTGGGGCTTATGATTTTGTTAGCCTCCAATGTGCCCCAATGTGCAAAGCATCATACCTTAGTATGTTTTAAACACACATCTACACTACTAAATACATTTGTGATGTCCCCCTAACCTTTTTTTTCTATTAGATTTTAAAAGGTGAATTACAATGAATGGCAGTGACATTCATGTCTCTGGTGACTCTTCCTGTGAAGTCAGTAAATGGATTGGGAGTGCATGGGGTTGCTGGGAAGGGGTGTGTGGTGCTCCCGATATCTATGCAAAAGGACGAAGGTCCAAGTTTTTAGAGTCCTGGTGCTTCCTGTCTTGCACATATCTTATATATGGCAACAAGACATGGACGCTATCCATTGACCCGAGACGAAGACTGGACTCCTTTGGTACTGTGTCTCTCCGGAAAATCCTTGGGTACCGTTGGTTTGACTTTGTGTCGAATGAGCGGTTAATAATGGAGTCCCGAATGAGGCACATTACCTGCATTGTGAGGGAGCGCCAGTTATGGTACTACTGCCAAGTGGCGCTTTTCCCCGAGGGTCATCTGGCTCATAAAATCCTCATTGTTGGGGACCTAAGTGGCTGGACCAGGCCAAGGGGTCGCCCACGTAACACCTGGCTGTGGCAGATAGAGAGTCATTTCCGGAGGGTAGGACTGGACTGTGTGTCTGCCTGGGGGGTTGCAAACCGGGATCCTGAGCTGTTTCAACGTGTAGTAAGTGCGGCAACGCACTGTACCAGTGCATGCTCCCCAACTTGACTTGACTTGATTACAATGAATATGTTCTATTTTGAGAACTATCTTTCAACACTGTTATTCTACATAGCCTTTATTTGTAAATAATCCAATCGGATTCATTCCTACTACTACTTTGCTTGCTCATTATATATATATTTTGTAACATTATTTTCCATGCTATTTTCTTTTTTCACTATGACCCTGTGTTAGGATATAGCGGGCTGGGTAATGACTGACTGACTTTGGATCTTTTGAGTTCTTGTCATGCCCATCTTCTTTATTTATTATTATTATTATTATTATTATTACACATCTTTCTTAATGCTGATTTTGTTATTTATTTAATTGAGAGGGACAGCAGCGAAACAAACCTGAAAATGATGGAAAAATCTCAAGTACTTTATTGGAGATGTAGCCTACAAATGTGACTTTGCCAAACTTATATGCACCAGAAACCTTTTTTTTTTTTTTTTTGATATTCCACCTTCTGTTGCCCTTTTGAGACAAAAGAGACAAAGGATTTTAGGAAAGCTACTGGCCAGTTTGAACTAGATTATACTGGAACTTTCAGACAAAGAATGCAACAGCCCCGTCACTTTAGTCTGTAGAAATGTCAAAATAAATACATACAGAAAAGAAAAATTACATGTGAATTTAGTAACTGGCCTCTGAACAATACTCTGAAAATACCTGTATCTGGTTTAGTCTGCTTAAGCAAAGAATTGCAGCATGCATTGCTCTTTGGAAATTGCTCTGTGATTTATTCAACACAACCTCAGGGGGTAGGGTAATGGGTAAGTGAACAGTTTGCTATAAATATCCAGGCAGCAGGCGTGTTTGCAAAAATAAAGGCAATTATGCATGATATAGCTTGTGCTTATTCCTTAGGTCAGTACTGTAGCTCTACTTCTCTATGGAGCATTGTACAACAACAACATTTTTAATTTTAAGAATGTAATTGTAGTACTGTATGGCAAAATCGCCCATATATCCATTTTATTTTCTCCATAAAACATCTGCAGAGTGCAATAACCTATTCAGTTATCAATGAGTATAAGGAACAAACCAAAAAAAGGTTAAGACAACAAAGCACACTTTTGTATTCACCAACATTTAGTGGCACCATGGCAGTTTAGCATCACTATTAAATCTACCAGGACTGTCAGAGGAAATCATTAGTTCCCAGAGGAAATTCACACAGGCAACAAGGAGAATGAGCAAACACAACAACATTTATTTATATAGCACATTTTCATACAAAAAGTAGCTCAAAGTGCTTTACATAATGAAGAAAAGAAAAATAGAAGACAAAATAAGAAATTAAAATAAGACAACATTAGTTAACATAGAAAAGGAGTAAGGTCCAATGGCCAGGGTGGACAGAAAAGACAAAAAAAAACTCCAGACGGCTGGAGAAAAAAATAAAATCTGCAGGGGTTCCAGGTCACGGGACCGCCCAGTCCCCTCTGCGCATTCTACCTAACATAAATGAAATAGTCCTCTTTGTAGTTAGGGTTCTCACGGAGTCACTTGATGTTAATGGTCAAACAGACTTCTGGCTTTTAATCCATACATCATTGTTGGAACATCACGGTGCTTTGAGTAGCGCCACCACCAAAAGGACACCAGAAAAGGAAACAGAAGAGAGAGTAGGGGTTAGTACAGATTTTAGAGCCACCATGAATAGTTATTATAATGAGTTGGATATACAGAGTATCAGGATTTTAATTATAGTGAAGTTATGAGAAGGCCATGTTAAAGTAATGTGTTTTCAGCAGTGTTTTAAAGTGCTCCACTGTATTAGCCTGGCGAATTCCTATTGGCAGGCTATTCCAGATTTTAGGTGCATAACAGCAGAAGGCCGCCTCACCACTTCTTTTAAGTTTTGTTCTTGGAATTCTAAGGAGACACTCATTTGAGGATCTGAGGTTACGATTTGGAATATAAGGTGTCAGACATTCCGATATATAAGATGGGGCGAGATTATTTAAGGCTTTATAAACCATAAGCAGAATTTTAAAGTCAATCCTGAATGACACAGGTAACCAGTGTAGTGACATCAAAATGTGCTCGGATTTTCTTTTCCTAGTTAGGATTTTAGCAGCTGCATTCTGCACTTGTTGCAAATGATTTATGTCTTTTTTGGGTAGTCCTGAGAGGAGTGCATTACAGTAATCTAGTCGACTGAAAACAAACACGTGAACTAATTTCTCAGCATCTTTCACTGATATAAGAGGTCTAACTTTTGCTATGTTTCTTAAGTGAAAAAATGCTGTCCTAGTGATCTGATTAATATGCGATTTAAAATTTAGATTACAGTCAACAGTTACCCCTAAGCTTTTTACCTCCGTCTTGACTTTTAATCCTAATGTATCCAGTTTATTTCTAATAGCCTCATTGTATCCATTATTGCCAATCACTAAGATTTCAGTTTTCTCTTTATTTAACTTGAGAAAGTTACTATTCATCCATTCTGAGATACAAGTCAGACATTGTGTTAGTGAATCAAGAGAGTCGGAGTCATCAGGTGCTATTGATAAATACAGCTGTGTGTCATCAGCATAGCTGTGGTAGCTTACGTTGTGCCCTGAGATAATCTGACCTAACGGAAGCATGTAGATTGAGAAGAGCAGCGGACCCAGGATAGAGCCTTGTGGAACACCATATCGGATATCATGTGTCTTTGAGTTGTGATTACCACAACTAACAAAGAATTTTCTCCCTGCCAGGTAGGATTCAAACCAATTTAAGACACTGCCAGAGAGACCCACCCATTGACTAAGGCTATTTCTAAGAATATTGTGATCAATGGTGTCAAATGCGGCACTCAGATCTAAGAGGATGAGAACAGATAAATGGCCTCTGTCTGCATTTACCCGCAAATCATTTACTACTTTAACAAGTGCAGTTTCCCTGCTGTGATTTGTTCTGAAGCCTGACTGAAATTTATCAAGAATAGCATGTTTATTGAGGTGGTCATTTAACTGCATAATGACTGCCTTCTCCAGAATTTTACTTAAGAAAGGCAGGTTAGAGATGGGTCTAAAATTTTCAAGAGCCGAGGGGTCAAGATTATGTTTCTTAAGTAGGGGTTTAAATACACTTAACAGCACACTCAAGACACCCCAGCTTTACCCAAGCACTAGGAGACAGCAAAACTACCCACTAATTTGGTAAATGCATTCATTGTCCATCTTACATAATGTAGTTAATGTTTGCAGGTCAGTGTGCATATCAAAATGCTTTAAATAAAACTAACATTAAACTTTAATTAATTTACAGACATACTGTAACATGTAATAGCACATTTGACACAGTATTTTGTTCGTTAGTGCTACATGCTACAACAAATCTATGCATGTTCAGAGGCCTTATGCCATATCGATATAAAGAGACAAGATTACAAATTTACACACTCAGTGGTGATGTTCAGTCAGCACAGTGGTACAGTGGTTAGTGTGGCTTCTTCACAGCTCCATAATCCTGAGTTTGAATGCCAGCCGCTAATTAGGTAGTTATAAAATCTTCTACACCTGTCTGCAAAGATTTTAGGGACTGACGTCTCTAAACCTGGTGTCACCAAGTCCGGTCCTGCAGGACCACAGTGGCTGCAGGTTTTCATTCTAACCCTTTTTTTTTTTAAATGAGTGCCCTGTTTGTGCTGCTAACGTCTTGTGAATTCATTTTAATTGAATTCCTTTCTTAAGCTTTCTTCCCCTGAATTTCTTCGTCATCCTCTCAATTGCTTCATTTCTTTCCTTAAATGACACCCAAACAGAAATGAAATGTGAAATGAGGGAGCCAACAGAAGACCAACTAAGTGAAGCCTCAAACTCCAACCAATTTCACTCCAACCAGCTGCTTAATGAGGTGCTGATTCTTGTTGACCCCTGCTCTAAACTGATCCTCTATACACGTGTGTAGGAATGTACATGGGTGTGCCCTGCAGTGGACTGGCTGGCATCCTCTCCAGGGTTGGACCCTGCCCTTCACCTAGTGCTGCTGGTATAGGTACTAGCTGTGTATAAATTTAGAAAATGCAGGACAAAATGTGCCTTATAGATGTTCAAAGTAATAATCTATAGATACTTAAAGACTGCTGGGTAAATATAGTGCTAATAAAGGATTTAAATTTGAGCCTCTATTTTAGTAGCATTTTTTTCATGATAATAACCTTTTTTAAAAGTTTCATGAATATATTTTTGGTTGCTGTAACCTCAGATGGCGCCACTGAGTCCCAAACCAAAGACACAGTAACATCCAGTGCAATTCCACGTTCAAACAAACAATTGTATTTGTCATAAATATCTTCTTTTCCAGAACACCAACAAAAATACATCAACCCACAATTCTCCATCCTCCTCCAAGAGAACTTTGCTCACTGCCTCCTGGCTCTGAATTGTCTAAGTGTGATGGTAGGCTTTCACAAATCAAAAAGTTAACAACAATAACTAAGCCAAGACGGAATGGAATCAAAACCACAAGTCAAAAACTTTGAATAGAAATTGCTCAAGAAACTAGCATTCTTGCATTAGTCTTCTCTGTATTTGAAAAGAACATGCAGACTCTTGCACCGCTTGCTGTTTATAGATAATCACCACTATCATGTGACCACATCACAGTAACTTCACATGCATGTAAACACAATGAACACGGCCCCTAGCAACTCTTAAATATATCATTCTAGTACTGTAACTGGGAATTAGAGGTTGTTTTATCATTTCTAGACAAATGTTTATTCATTTTAATTTCTTTTTTTTTTAGTATCTATTTTTCTACAGTATATTAAAGCAGTGATCTGTAAGGCAAGTGGTAACAGAGAAAGAACAGGTCCTTTATGTAAATGATTGCTATACTAGTGAAATAAATGATGGTAGCTTTCACTCGGGGAGACTACTGGAAGGAGGTACAAAATCTGTGTGTGCTGCTGGATGTCTTTAGAAAGTGGTCTTTGCATGCATGCACATGTAGGAATTTAAACTCATTCATTATTTAAAAAACAGACTGGTCTGAAACCAAGATTCAGGTTCAGATGTATTGGCATATGCGTGAAAATCTCACTTGTATGTTTAGACAAAATGCAACATGTTGCCACTCTCCAATGCCATGACCACATATCACTGTCCTGTATACATGGGAATACTGAATCCAAGTTGAGCAGATAAAGATTTGCTTTTCCTTAATTTTCATTGTTTTTATTTTAATATATATTTTTTCATAGACTAACATAATAAAAGCAAAAATAAAATGAAATGTACATTTTGCTTCCTCCTTGACATCTGCCCTCCCATACCCTCTCTATTCTTTATCCTTCTCCCTAAAGGAATCAATGTAAGAATGAAAAGTCTAATAAAAATACCAGAAATAAATGGCATAACCTGGCAAAAGTTCCATATTTTATAAAATAACTGGGTTTTTGAATATCACATCACAAAACCAGTGTGTACTATGCAAGTAGCAAAGGCCATTTAGTCTGAGCATCAAGGATTCCATCTTCCCTAATTGTAAAGGTAAGTATGGATGGGTGAAGGCCTAATAAGGCAGCAAATGTCAGAAAACACATGATTTGCCTTCAGATGTGTGAGTAACAAAGTCCCACCTACAATAATAATACATTTTTACTGAATCTCATATAACCACATTTTTATTCTAACTGTAATAGGTATGGTGTAAAGATGAGGATAAAAGATCATACAATGAAGAAGAGAAAATGGATTCCCATTTCATTATGAGCCATGTACTAATTGACTAGTGTGAGATACCCTTTTGAACTTGTACTACCCAGCAGTACTGAACTTCTCTCGCTTTATGATTTTTGTTTCTTATACCATTTAAATGAGGCTATGACTCCATTTAAACAGTTAGTTCAAGGAGGACTTTTCTGTATTGTTTTGAATGTATTGATTTGTTGATAATGACAGGAACAATTAAATGATAATGCTAAGTGAACTTCAAGGGAGAATATGTGCGTGTAACCCTGAAAGATTTATGCAGTGCTTACAGTAGCACTTATATGAGATGACAAAGGGTAACTTTTCAAATTTACTTTTATGGGGTATTAATAGATTAAACCCCAAAAGCTCGCTAAAATCGGTCGTTAATTTTAAATTGTGATGAAATGAAGGAGCTAAGTTAAAGATGAGGATCAACGGATCATCTACATACGAGAATTTCCACTGCAAATCCCCAATTTATATTCCATGACCATCAGTACTATTATATGGACAGATAGAAGGAATCCTAATAGTAGTTGCATAAATTTGAAGCTAAATGAGTAAAAAATATATATACTTAAAGAGCATGAGTGATTTACCGCAATTACTGTCACAAAGGTATTTTAAGGAAACATTTAAAATGATTGCTGGAATTATTGAAGGTTAACACCTGTAATTGTGGGCCCGGTTATCTATACGATTGCAGGATACTTAGTGGAAACACGGGACTCACCAAGAAAAGCTCAGAATCTTTCAATGGAAATAATCTAGCATAAAAGTTTAGGTAATATTCAATTAAGTAAGATGCAAAAGTTCATGATGGATTCATATATGTTGTAGTTAACATTTAATATCTTTTAAGGATACCCTCTTGTAGTCAGTGTGTGTGCTGAAGTTTAGAAATACAGATTCAGTGGCTAGATTTGTTGATACAGTAAATCCATTTAAACCTTTTAACAGTAAAGATGATTGATGTGAAAATATACTAAGGGCTCTCAGAGCATACTACTGAATATCTACAGTGACAAGGTGAAGGGAATTTAATATGCTTCTTTTATCTGTTGGATCAGTTGTCACAAGTTGAGGGTAGTCCTTTTACCTTTTTCATTGATCTTTCTAGAGTTTATCTCTGTGCAATAGCTCCTGTAATCTTTCTGATCAAAGTGTCAAGGGTGCCTAGGATTTAGGACAGAAATAAATGTAATGAAATATCCCCTGGAGTGTTCTGGCAGCATAGTCACAAGCAGGCAAAAGCTGTTGAGAACTAATAAAGAAGTGGAAATATGAGAACTAAAATACCACTATACTATAAGGTTTGTTGTCATCAGATAAAAATATGATCAGTAAACATCCTGAAAAGCACAAAAAACAGTTGTGCTCCACTGAATGTGCAGTGAGATTAAATGTGTGTGTACAGTGAAGTATTAGAAATTTGCAAAAATGTACAGGACAACAGTACATTCAGCCAAACAAAGCCTGTCAGTCCATCCCACATTATTTTTCCAAAAATAACATCAAGTCGAGTTCTAAAAGGCCCCAAAAGTTACACCACACTACTTGGTAGCTTATTCCATGTATCTATGGTTCTCCTGCAAAGAAAATCTTCCTAATGTTGTGGGAAATTTACCTTAAACAAGTTTCCAACTGTGTTCCCATGTTCTCCTATCCATCCATTTTCCATTCATCCATCCCATCCATTTTCCAACCTGTTGAATCCGAACACAGGGTTACGGGGGTCTGCTGGAGCCAATCTCAGCCAACACAGGGCGCAAGGCAGGAGCCAATCCCAGGCAGGGCGCCAACCCACCGCAGAAAACACACATCCACACCCACACACCAAGCACACACTAGGGACAATTTAAAATTGCCAATCCATCTAACCTGCATGTCTTTGGACTGTGGGAGGAAACCCACGCAGACACGGGGAGAACATGCAAGCTCCACGCAGGGAGGACCCGGGGGGCAAACCTGGGTCTCCTAACTGTGAGGCAGCAGCACTACCACTGCGCCACCATGCCGCGTTCCTCCCCCCAACCCCTCATGTTCTTGTTGAACTCATTTTAAACTACCTTTCTCCACTATACTGATTCCCTTCATAATTGTAAACTCTTCAATCATGTCTTCTCTTAATCTCCTTTTGCTTAAACCCAACAGATTTAGCTCTTTTAATCTTTCCTCATAATTCCCCCTCTATAGCCCTGGAATAAGTCTAGTCATTCTTCTCTAGACTTTATCAAGCACATAGTACTGCAGATGAGGCCTTGTACTCCACACATCATACTATATAACCAACATTCTGCTAGCCTTCCTAATGGTTTCTGAACACTGTCTGGCAGTTGAAGTGTTGAGTTCACTATGACTCCTAAAACCTTCTCATAAGGTGAACTTTCAGTTCTCAGACCTCCCACTGTGTATTCAAGCCTAACATTCCTATGTGTAATACTTTACATTTACTTACATTAAATTTCATCTGCCACAAATCTGCCCAAGCCACTATGCTGTCAAAGTCCTTCTATGATGATTTAACAGATTTTGGATTATTTGCCAATCCACCTATCATGGTATCATCTGCAGATATAACCATCTTGTTACTTATATTCCTATCCAAATCATTTATAAACTGTTTATTAAAAACAGCAGCAGCCCTAGCGCTGACCCCCAAGGGACAACACTCTTAACCTCACCTACTTATGATAAGCTTCCACACACCACAATCCTTTGCTTCCTGTGTCTGAGACAATTCTGCACCCACCTACACCCCACACCCTGGACTCCATTTTAGTTTGGTGCCAAGCCTCTTAATGTGGGATCTTATCAAATGCTGTCTGAAAGTCAAGATAAATAATGTTATATTGACCACTCTGATCATATCCTTTTGTTTCATTCCTCATAGAATTCTAGCATGCTAGTAATTCCTCATAGAATTCTAGACTGCTAGTAAATCATAACCTCCCTCTTTTGAACCAATGCTTCTATTTATGCTGGCCTGTGTGAAATAATTCAGCCTCTGACACACAGAAACGTTTGGGGCAGCCACCATATACTGTACCTAGCTGCAATGGTTTTGTTGTGAAGTGCACAGGTCAAGTTCTCAAGTTGAACTGCCCTCATTTGTTTAACACTAGAATTACCAGAGCCTACGAAAAAACTTGTAGATTCATCCCAACTTAAATCACTTCTCACCTCTCCGTCAGCATCTTTTGTCCTTTAAATGTGTTGATAAGCAGCAAGCAGTCCGCTATCACATCCCCCACCGGTGCACAGTTTTCTCAGCTCAAGTCTGTTTACCTGTGTGTCAGTTGCTTGGAGTTGTATAGAGTGAGAAGTCAAGCAAACTCACACCTTTTATAAATACAATATCGTTATTTGGAACACATGAATTTCATGTGTGTTCCATGTATACAGCAATCTATGTAAACACATCGTTAAAAAAGAAACATTTTTCATGTTTTAGTAATAATTGACAAAATGTAAACATGAAGTTTATAATGTGTGAAGTCCAAATATCAAAGAAACACTTTCACAAAAGCTACAAATACAACAGAACAAGTGCGCTTTTAATTAAAAATATAACTGCAGAAAACAACATGCATTAGGGTGTGACATTGACCCACAGTTGCTACGACAGCTACGGTGGTGCAATGGTATCAGCAGTTGACTGGTAATCAAAACTTCATGGGTTCGATCCCCGACGAGTCTGTTTTGAGAAGTCAGCTGCTTTTATTCTTACTATTTTAGAATAAAAGCATGCATTTGATTTCAGTCTGTAACAGCCGGTGTAAATGTATGATATTTGTAAAGGTTTTTTTTTTTTCTTTTTTGTTTTTTTTTATTTATTCAGTTTCATTCTCTCAGTCGCATTCACGATCCTACACCCCCATCTGACACTGCTGTTTTCACATGAAGACGCGCATATTACTAAAACATGAAAAACTTTTCTTTTTTAATGATGTGTTTACATAGATCGCTTTAGACACAGAACACACATGAAATGCATGTGTTCCAAAAACGCTATAAAATTCATAAAAGATGTGATTTTGCTTGGACTTCTCACTCTATACAACTTCAAGCAACTGACACACAGGTAAACAGACTTGAGCTGAGAAAACTGTGTGCCGGTGGGGGATGTGATAGCAGACTGCTTGCTGCCTATCAACACATTTAAAGGACAAAAGGCACTGACAGAGAGGTGAGAAGAGATTTAAGGTGGGACGGATCTACGAGTTTTTTCGTAGGCTCTGGTAATTCTAGTGTTAAAATGGTGTGTTTATAGATCAGGTCCCAGAAATTATGTCATCTGGAATGCCGGGACTGGAAGTGACGTTTCTTGATGGCACCGGAAACGGAAGTGTCGTCTTTTGGGGTGGCGTAACCGGAAGTGACATCTTTTCAGAGAAATCAGGCAGGTTTTCCCGTGTCTGGTGTGCAGAGGAAACAGAGGAGAGTTTAGTGCACCCTGCCACCCCCGGGCCTGGCTTTCTTTCGGTCCATTCTGCGTCCTCCTATTCGCACGTGTGTGACTCCTGCCACTGCGCTGCTCAATCTTATCTATACTAATAAAAGGCAAAGCCCTTACTGACTGACTCACTTACTCATCACTAATTCTCCAACTTCCCGTGTAGGTAGAAGACTGAAATTTGGCAGGCTCATTCCTTACAGCTTACTTACAAAAGTTAAGCAGGTTTCATTTCGAAATTCTACGCATAACGGTCATAACTGGAACCTGCTTACGTACATATATACTGCCATAGCCTGCAGCTCGGTCACCGTGTGAGGCGGAGTTGCATCCCCCATCATCACGCCTCCCATGTAATTGAGTGCCTGCCCATATAAGGCCGTCTGTCAGCAGCAATCCAATAGACACGCTACCGCTAAATATTGGCGGGTGAAGGACTGTGCTTATGCAAATGAAGATGAGATGGTCAGGGATAGACTAGTGTTTGGTACAAACTCAGCGAAAGTGCGAGAGAAACTTTTAAGTGCCGGGTCTTAGCTAACATTAAATAAAGCCGTGGACATCGCAAGATTGCACAAGATAGCACAAGCACAGCTGAGAACCTTCGATGCATGTACTCCGAGCGGCTCACGTGAACTGACTGTGAATGCAGTACACAAAGAACAAGTAAGACCTCCAAAGAGCGCTGAACAAAAAACGCATTACACAATTGAGAAGGCAGCAAAAGAATATGAAGCGAGTGACGCATACAACTGGACTCCAGTGCTGAGCCGTCCGCCGCCAGGCGTGTTCTGACAAAGAAGTTTTATTTATTTGTCCATGTCACTGTTGCGGAAACTGACACATTGTAAGCTTTCTTTAATTGCCAGTACTTGATAGTAGAAGAGATGAGGAAAACAGCTTTGCTAGAACTTTTTAACTGTGCCGAGCTGTAAACAATGTGAAGACTACACCGCCTTCAGCGGCGACGGGTTGTGAGAACAAAGTGGATGCTGATCCTCCACCAGGTCGAGAGCTTTGCAGTTTCGGGCAGTGTCCTTTCTTCTCACACTGTTTGTGACACTTCGAGTGCCCCATTGGCTCCTGGGAGAGTGGAAATTTTTGCGAATGAGTGTAATCTGCGCCATCGAAGCATGACTCTCTTTGTAAATTGCGCTGCACGACTACATACTGTCCTTTAAGGTGAGTTTGGGTCACTAAAACCCCACAACATTCAAGGTTGCTTTTGTGATGAATTCTTTTAAAAACATGTAGGGTTTACATCTAAGAAGATGTACCGACCTCTTCATGTAAAGTATTGGACTTGGGAATTGTTTGGACCTTCTGCCTGTTAAGCACGGAATGGTAGCGTCCACATTTCTCAGAATAATTTTTCTCTTGAATCACAGGCATGTAGTGCAGCGATGTCAGGCAGAAATTTGGAGGATCACATACAAAATGTAATTTCTATACCACACCGGTCATGTAGTGCCTTTCACAAGGGATCTCCTACTGAGAGATGATCCAAACACATTTAAGCTGCTGTTAGTACTACTAACCTGTTGTGTTATAGCACCTTTAAAATGTACTTTACCCCAAAGCACTCCAGTAGTGCTCAATGTATCTTTACTTCTTAAATGTTAATGTTTTACTGTTTAATAATTTATTAACTACATTTTATTTTTTTCCCTTGCACTCAGTGAGTGAAGCCACTGGGTAATCAGCTAGTCCTTAATAATTCCTTCCATTAATATATCTATGAAATTTGATGTGTATTAAAAAGTACTTTATTTTTTTTTTTATATTACACACTTCTTAGTTTAGGTTGTGTTTCATTTTGATTTTGTCAATTTGACACTTAATAAATAAAGGAACGTTTTGTTTTCTATGGCTGTGATATGTACTGACTGCACAGCTGATTGCTGCTTTGGAATGTTTAGCTGATGAAATCAATGCAGTGCTCCCACAGTTAAAATTGAGAAGTATAAAGACTTTTTTGTACATTACATTATCTCTGTGTTCATACTTCCCTGTATGTATTTCCTTTTACAGATGGTAAAAATAAATCTGCAGATTTCCCCAGGGGAAGCATATTAAAACACGCAGACTCCATGTACAAGGCAACTCAGCTCAAAGGCTGCCATTCATAACAATGTTAAGACTCTAAAAATAATATCTTGAAAAACCCAAGAATTTGTTTTGGCAACTGTCGTAGGGCAAAAATAATTTTATTATTAAACTTTCCTGTTTTACATTAGTTGTTCACCTGAATGAAAATGTTTTATGAATTATTTCAATATACTTGCTTTTGCAAAGTAACATTTAGCTGATTCTTTAATTGTTAAGTTATTTTAGTATATTTAACAATCCTGTCAATTAATGTTGTCTAATTTTAATTTCTTGTGTATTTTCATTTTGTATTCACATTGGTTATGAAAATGAAATATATTGTAAATTTTGGTGAACTAGGATATAAGACCTTAAAAACAGTACCTTCAATATACACAGTTGCTAGAAAATACAATTAATGACAGGCAAATGCCAATGCAAATACTTTAAATGACTCCTCCTCTCACCCCCACCAATGCAAAAGCTGATTTTATCAAGTGTACAATCTGTAATGAATCTACCATGCAGAACTGAACTCTCATTTTTTGTAGTTTTTTATGCATAATTATTCATTTTGATTATGATTTTGTTAAACATATGTTTTGTCTCATCTTTGTATTGCCATTTAATTTGCTATATTCTATAGATGCCTCAGCTTTGTGTATTGGTTGTATTGGCACCAATGTTCTCTCTAAGGTGCATGTGTTCTGGCATGCAGAATTTTTTAAGAACTTCAGTACACAATTTCCAGTAACACACAAAGAAACAAATGAAGAAATCCACTCCTGCATCCCAAATTCCACTGCATGCCAAAAGCTTACAAAGAACAGGCAACACATGGGCAATCCTCCCAGAAAACAATTATTAAAGCTTGGAATATCTGGAAAAGCCCATAGGTGAATCTTTAGAAAACTGACATTATTATTCACAAGGTTATCAAAAGTTGCAAAAAACATATTATGGAGCAGAGTGACTTGCAGAGTCTCACAAGTAGTTGGGGTGACAACCCGGTCACCTTGTGTAAATTGCGAGGTAATACAAAAAAATAGGTTTTCAAAGTAATAAACAGGTGCACAGGGGAGCAAGAACACAAATCAATCAAACCAGGAGGTTTGAATGACAGCTATGTCCAGTTGAAGGCTTCCTTCCAAGGACGGCTGTTTTTATATGTTTCAGACTGGAAGGAGTGATGGGAATGTGGACAGTCAGCTTCCTAGGGCATCTTCTCTGAGCTGCAGAGAGAAGAGACAAGACAGCACACCATCTCACTTTGGGGTGGTACCGCATACTTGATCAGAGCTTGCAAGGTGATCCTCAGATGCACACGTGTGGGAGAAACATATTATGCTCCGTATACATAGCATACCTAACATAATATGCTACATATACATTTTTTAAATAATTCGTATAGAAGAATCAAGTGACAACTCAATTGTAGCCTTCAAATGAATGTGACACTTGATAATATAGTCCTTCACAAAAATGGTATTATGTGGGCATGCAAAGTATGATTAAAAAGAAAGTGAAATAGGGTACTGCCTCTCTGTAATGCATGTAAAAGTCCAAGTAAAATCAGAAGTAATTATTCAAACGTGGAAAAAAAGTTAGCCAAGCCACCAGTGAGCACTGGATGGTGCAATGGAAGTGTAGGGACCGACTTAATGCTTTACAGTGCAGGGTGCCAGCTGAGCACAGTGGGCAGGAGCAGATGATCAGTAAATAACATATGGAAGCAAACTAAACTCATTTTCTCTTTGTATGCCCATTACTGTTATAAAGGAGATGTGATCCAGGTGATATTAACAGTTTTTCTTTACACCTTATTGTTTAAGGCATTGTGTGTCAAGGTAGCAGCCACATAGTTGCAGACTGTATTCAAAACTGTGTTCATTTAATCTGAGGTGACTAAAATGGTCTTTACTAACACTGAAAGGACTCCTGATTATTAAAGCTATTGTAACAGCAAAAACAGTATCAGACATATGGAAGTTATGTTTCATTGTTTTTTTGTTTACTATGAAGGAGGCTTAGCAGTTCTAGCAGTGGGTAAAGCAGGACCAATATTTGTTAATCAGTAAGGCAAACCATTTTTTAATATATCTGCAGTCGATCACTAGTTATTACAAATCTGGATCATTGATTCTTATTTGTGGTGCAGCATATTCTGCTTTTTTTTCCATTTTCTTGTATTATTTTTGTCTTTCCTGAGAACTAACTTGTATTCTGTCTGGATTTGGTTAATGCCTTGCCTCTTGCTGCTGTTTGGTAGGCCCTGGTTAATTAGGCATATTTGATCTTGAATGAGTGAATAGAATAAAAACATTATTTACTCTCTTTATGTATCTCTATATATAATCTTCATTTGGATCTTGATCTTTGTTTGTCCGTGAATGAATTAGAAGAAGAAGCACTAGATGGCAGTAGAGAGACAGCTAAAACATAGGCATTGCATTAAGAATCTCCTCCAGGCTTATACTACTGAAGACTGTAGTACTCCAGTCATACCTCAAAACACAGACATTCAAATTAAACAAATTGTTGTGCTTTAAATTAACTAAAGAGATCTTCATTTAGATCTTGATCTTTGTTTGTCCGCGCATTCCACACATGCATAGACCACCTTCCAGTTTAGCACGTTGTTGTTACTTAGGATGTCAACAATGTGCCGGAATAACGAAAGGGGTGGTGGACAGTGTTACACTGGTTAGCTCCTGAGGCCTGGTTAGAGAATGAGATTGCTGAAGATAAAAGGTACGTGCCTACATAACATATGAATGAAAGAAAGACAGTGGGTAAAATGAATGACAACGTAACAGCACGTTCCAGAAATTATTATTGTTACGCTAGAAGCGGCGAGTGCTGCGCGTCTCACAGTTGTACCGTGGCTTGCTCACATGTCAGTGAAGTGATCCCTATTTATGCTTTAAAGAGACTGGATACCTATGTGTCCCCCTTTTATAATCATTGTTCCGTGTATATTGCCTTACTCTTTGGATTGCCATAAAGCAATCTATGAGATTGGAGAAAGGTTGAGAAGAGATCGTGAGAGGAAACAACAGCGTTGTGAAAACGAGATGGACTGTGAACGGAGAGAAGCAGAAATGCTCCTACACCACCACATAATTACGATTCGGACAGTGATTCCGAGTAGCCTGTTCCTATCGCATCAATGTCCAAGGGTTTTCTTTTGTAATTTTGCTTCCCTTATAAAAAATCATAATGCTGTGCGACGAAGGGCCCAGTTCACGACTGGCAGCCACGTTTAATCAATGAGCCCTTCACAGACAACTTTAACACGCGCAACATGGTTGGGCGCACATGGCTAGTATATACAGTATATAAAATCCTAAGCCTAACAGTGCAACAATGACGTTTTTAGTGTCCCATTTTTTGTAACGCTTTAAATCGGGCTAGATTTTCAGATTCTTATTCTGTTTTTAAATTCTAAACTAAAAAATATCAAGAACTTGTGTCTAGCGAGACAAGACTTTGTGCCAAAAGATTTAACCACGCCTGGGTCCGGAAATAAAACACAAGCAGTAGGACAGCTGCTGTACAGGCTTTTAAATGTTTGAAGCGCCACACGATATGCAGATCATGCAGCATGGTAGCAGCAGCAAGCCAGCAGCTGATTGAACAAAGAGGAGGTAAAAAACAACCGTATTTGTTTCCCATTGTATCACCGTTTAAGAGGGGGTTTCAGAGGAGCGACCACATCTCCTTGGGGTGCGTTCAGCACCCCTCTTCACAATGTGTGCGGCAGAGACGCAAAGTGGCTGGCAAGTGAAGCGGGTAACCCCCTAGTTTGCTAATAAAAATATATTTCTAAATGGTGGTCAGATTGGGATGAGAGAGGCTACTTTTTACATTCTGATGCCAATGCAGAGTTGTAATTTGTATCAATTCTAAATCCACTTTGAATGATTTTTTGATAATGTAGTTGTATGTATATAACAAAGGTGCAGAAGGAAGTTGAGTATGCATTTTTATAACTTACAGTAATGGCCTACATACTGTATGTCTGTTCAGCATGATTGAATGAATGAATGAATTGTAATCACTTCTTCTTCTTCTCCTTCTTTCGGCTGCTCCCATTAGGGGTTGCCACAGCAGATCATCTTTTTCCATATCTTTCTGTCTTCTGCATCTTGCTCTGTGACACCTATCACCTGCATGTCCTCTCTCACCACATCCATAATCCCTCGCTTAGGCCTTCCTTGTTTTCTCTTCCCTGACAGCTCTATCCTTAACATCTTTCTCCCAATATACTCAGCATCTCTCCTCTGCACATGTCCAAACCAACACAATCTTGCCTCTCTGACTTTGTCTCCCAACCGTCCAACTTGAGCTGACTCTCTAATGTTCTCATTTCTAATCCTATTCATCCTTGTCACACCAAATGCAAATCTTAGCATCTTTAACTCTGCCACCTCCAGCTCTGTCTCCTGCTTTCTGGTCAGTGCCATCGTCTCCAATCCATATAACATGGCTGGTCTCACTACCGTCCTGTAGTTGTATTGTTTAAATAAACTTGCCACTGAATAAATACATTTCCGAGAGTGTTTTGCAATGCATGCTATTGCTCAAAGAGAAAACGTCTTTAGATGGAATACAGATGGGTACCACTGTATTGTTTATAGCAATAAGCTATTGTTAGTCATATGGTTGCTGAATTGTGAAATCATCACGTGACAGAGTAGTTTGTCCAAACTGTGGATCAAAACCCAAAAAACAAGCTACTAGCACTAGTTAGGAAAGGAATACACCAATATCACAAAATTGAAATTTTGTGATTTTTCTTTTCATGCTCTTAAAAAATACTATGTTAATTGGAGAATCGCTTTGTGATTACAAGTGTTGGTGTTCATTAGAGCATTAGAAGTATTTTGAGAAGAACAGATTGTTCAAGACAGTAACACTCACCAATACTTTCCTCCTAATTTCTTCAAAATAACAGCAAGTCACATTTTGAAGATCACCTAAACCTATTGTGTACCACTCTATTCATTTTATGCACTTGACCTATTAAAATAAACATGCCACTCAATAAATACATTTGGTAATTCATCCCATATGTCTATATTAGGTTCTGGAGTCAGCCTTGTGTTTTCCTGGACTTCATCTTTCTTTTTAGTACTACCCCAGTTGAGTTAAACTCTATTGACTTGTACTCGACACATCATGCTAACCCAAAGGTGAGCAAACTGCGGCACCCAGGCTGCAAGCAGCCCGCAATGTCAATTTGTGTGGCCCTCACACAAATTTAAAACATTTGTGATTTTGTTAACAAAAACGACAGCAGTGTGAATATGAGTGGCCCACACACAAGTTTAAAACTTTCATGATTTTGAGCACGCAAACCCATTTATAATGTTACACGTGTACAAGCAGAAGCTTTTGTTTATGAAAGTGGACTTTGGACTACGTGTAACTGTGTGCGTACATTGACGTTTCGATTGTACATAGTCAGAATACCAGTTGCGATGTAAGTATACGCATTTTCACGTGTGCATTTGGATCATCTAGATTAAATCATCCACCATCACCCAAGCGCTGGATTATATTTAAAACTCTGTTATCCCAAATAGTGGGTGCTACTGTGAAATTACATACAATTGAAGATGAATGCCCTTTTTAAAACAAGGAATGGACATACAAGTACTGTTTTTTTTAATATATATATATTTTTTTTACAAAGGTTGAAAGTAAAGCACTGTGCCCAATACGTCATGACAGTCTTGCACTTTATAAGGAGTTCAGTTTAATGAGACATTTTGGAAGTAAGTTTGGAAGTAATTTATCAGAAAGTGAATTACAGCAATAAGCTCATTTTATTTGCTGCTTTCTTTGTATACCAAGGTTATATTCTTATATGACTAATAAATGAGTTTTTGTGTGAATTTCATTATTTAGCAAATTTAGATTTTTGTTCCGCAAGAGACCTTTCAGATGTCTATGTGGCCCTCAGAGAGAAAGGTTGATCCACCTCTGTGCTAACCCAACCTAACATTAATGACTTCTGTTCACTGTCTAGATATTGATACTGACAAGTCAACTATGACTCCTAGGCAAGTTTCATAATGAATACTTTAAAGTTTCAGACCTCCCTTTGTGCATTCAGACCTGACATTTTAGTTTCCTATGTGTACAACTCTGCCTAAGTCAATATTTTATTCAAGTCCCTTGGTAATTATTCAGCTAATTCTAGATTATTCCACCTAGTTTATTATCATCTGCAAACATAACCACTTTGTCATTTATATTCCTATCCTAATCATTTTTAAATGTATATTTAAAAGAACAGTGGCCCCAGCACTGACCCTCTTTGGGACACCCATTTTAACATTACTTAATTCTGGTAAGTTTCCTTGCACTATAATTTTTGCTTCTTGTGTTTGAGAGAATTTTCCCCATCTATGCACTACAATCTGAATTCCCACTTCTTTGAGTTTGATGCCTAACCTTTGATGTGGGAGCTTTCTGACATTCAGAGTAGATAATATTGAGCACATCACTCTTATTGTATGATTTGTTGCTTCCTCATAGAATTCCAGCAAATCACTAAAACATGACCTCTCCCATTTGAACCCATGGTGACCTCTCTCTAACACTGCTGCTCTTGCCATATGATGCTCAATCTTTTCCTTAATGATACCTTCTATTAATTTAGCCTTGAAGCAAGTTAAGCTTACTGGTCTATAGTTACTTGGATCCACCCAATTATCCATTTAACATAAGTGAATGAGATTTACTATCTACCAGTTCTAAAAATGTCCCCAGTGTGCAGTTACTTTCTAAAAATATGTGTCAAGGGTTTGTAGACACACTCACTAACCTCCCTAAGCACCCAAGGATACATGCTATCCGGTCTTGGTGATTCCTTTAATTTCAGCACTTCTCCCACAATTTCCAAATCAATATGTACCTCTTTGGCAGTCCTTGTTACTGTTGGGAGGTTATCAGCTTCTTCTCATGTGAAAACTGACACTCTGGGCTAGTAATTAAGTTATTATGTGTAATTGTTATTACATTACTGTTTGGTCATTTATGTCAAGTTATAAGCCTGGCCTGTACTGACACCCCAGTTTAAACAATCACTGACTAACCTACTCAAACATCTCTCCAATACATTGGTGTCCCTCTAGTCCAAATGCAACTTGTCACAGTACAACAAGGACCAACTCTTCCAGAAGGAGCACCAATGTCCCATTAACCTATGCTTCTCTAAACCTTCCAGTCTCTTCAGTCTGGAGGACTAGCACATGATACAAATAGAACTTGGGGAAAGACATTCTTGTCAGTTCTATTCCTCAGCTTGGCACCTTACTCAAGGGAGTGGGTCCGGCTATTTCCTTTTATGTACCAGTGCTGGTGTATTAGGGCCCAGACCCCAGTGACCTTGATGTAATTTAAGTTGGGTTGATAAAGGTTATATAATGTTATCACTAATTCCTAGGGTATGCAAAATGTTAAGAAAAATCTATTCAAATATTATAATTACATTATCTTCAAATATTTCTCAATGAAAACCATCTGGGAAAAAGGCATTATAAACCCAAGTGTAATAAATAATTATTCCTTCAATTTCAGAACTTTTTTGTGTGTGATCTAATTTTTATTATCCAAGATAAACAGGTCTCTTACCAAGCAAAACAGATACATATGCGTCATGCATATATGACCTGCTTTACTACAGTACCCAATAATATACTGTCAAAGTCAAAGTCAAAGTCAAAGTGAACTTTATTGTCATCTCAACCATATACAAGTATACAGATAGACGAAATTGCGAAGCTCAGGGTCCACAGTGTAACAACATGATGTGCAAATAGTAAATTAAAAATAGAATAAAAATTTTAAAATTTATAATTAAAACACAAACAAACAAGACAAGACATTGTGCAAAGATAGGACAAACAAGTAGCAGCAATATTGATGTGTAAGATATGTAATATAATAAGTAAATAAATAATAAATAATAGATATAGATAATACAGAAATTATCAGTGTATGATAATAGTTGTTTAAGACGTGTGTAAACAATGACAGGTCAGAATGTTTCATAAATCCTTAGAGGTCAGTATGAGATTTTCAGTTCTTTGCAGGATAGTGGTTTTCATGTATAAAAGTTCTGTTTTGTAGAGGAGGTTGAGGCCGTGTGGAAGGTCCCAGGGGGCAGCCTGGTGTTAAGGAGTCTAACAGCTTGGGGGTAAAAACTCTCCTGCAGCCTCGCAGATTTGGCTTTGATGCTGCAATATCTTCTCTTGGATGGCAGAAGTGTGAAAAGTCCATGTGAGGGGTGTAAGGGGTCCTGCACAATGCTGCAGGCCTTGCGGACACAGCGCTTGTAAAATATGTCTTGTAGTGAAGGGAGAGGCACCCCAATAATGTTCTCTGCTGTCTTCACTATCCTTTGCAGGCGCTTGGTCGGATATGTTGCAGTTGCCATACCAGACAGTGATGCAGCTGGTCAGGACACTCTCTATGATGCCTCTGTAGAACATGGTGAGGATGGAAGGGGGAAGACGTGCTTGATTCAGCCGCCTCAGGAAGTGTAGTCTCTGCTGGGCTTTCTTGATTAGTGATGAGGTGTTATGTGTCCACGTAAGTTCCTCAGTTAAGTGCACACGAGGAACTTGGTACTCCTAACAATCTCCACATCTAAACCGTTGATGCTGAGCGGGATGTGGGCAGGACGTGATTTTCTGAAGTCCACGATTATCTCTTTTGTTTTGTCGACATTGAGAGATAGATTGTTGTCTTCACACCATGCGGACAGCCATTTCACCTCATCTCTGTATGCTCTTTCATCATCCCTGCTTATCAGTCCCAGCACCGTCGTATCATCCGCAAACTTGATGATGTGATTGGTGTTGTGCGTGGCTGTGCAGTCGTGAGTCAGCAGGGTGAAGAGCAGTGGACTAAGCACACAGCCCTGCGGTGCTCCAGTGCTCAGTGTGATGATGCTGGAAGTGTTGTAGCCCATCCGAACTGACTGGGGCCTCTCTGTCAAGAAGTCCAGGATCCAATTGCAGAGGGTGGTGTTTAGGCCCAACCTGCTCAGTTTTACCACCAGCTTTGGAGGGATGATTGTGTTGAAGGCAGAGCTAAAGTCTATGAATAGCATCCTGACATATGTGTCTTTTTATCCAGATGTGTCAGGGAGATGTGAAGGGCAGAGCATATGGCATCCTCAGTTGACCTGTTTGAGCGGTATGCAAACTGAAGAGGGTCAAGGGAGGCAGGGAGATTAGTCTTTATGTGTGACATGACTAACCTTTCAAGCACTTCATTATGATTGGTGTGAGTGCAACTGGTCGGTAGTCATTCAGGCATGTCACTGATGACTTCTTTGGCACTGGTATGATGGTGGTCGACTTGAAGCATGTTGGGACTGACGACTGGCTCAGAGATGTGTTGAAGATGTCTGTGAGGACACCAGCCAGTTGACTTGCACATTCTTTGAGCACAAGACCAGGTATGTTGTCAGGTCCTGCAGCCTTCCTTGGATTGACTCTGGATAGAGTCCTCCTCACATCTGTTATGGAGAGACAGAGTGCTTGGTCAGTGGAGGGAGGTGTTGCTTTTCTCGCAGGCTCTTTGTTCTGTGCCTCAAACCGTGCAAAGAAGTTGTTCAGCTCATCTGGAAGGGAGGCATCACCATCACTGCTGTGTGGATTGGGCTTGTAGTTTGTAATTGCCTGAACACCCTGCCACATACGACGTGTGTCTCTGGTGCTGCTGAATTGTTTGTTGATCTTCTGCGCGTATGCCCACTTAGCTCTCCTTATAGCACGAGACAGGTTGGCTCTGGTCACCCTAAGGGCGGCCTTGTCTCCAGATCTGAAGGCTGCATTTCTGATCTTGAGCAGCTTGTGCACTTCTCTTGTCATCCAGGGCTTTTGGTTGGCTCTAGTGGTAACATCCTTGGTAACAGTAACATCCTCTATGCATTTGGAGATGTAGCCAGTCACAGAGTCTGTGTACTCCTCCAGATTGATGGAGTCACCATCCATAGCAGCCTCTCTGAAAATGTCCCAGTCTGTCAATTCAGGCAGTCTTGGAGAGCTGAACCCGCACCACCCTGCCACACTCTGATGCTCTTGCGGGCTGGTTTAGTGCGCTTCAGCAGGGACTTGTATGCAGGAACCATAAAACGCTGATATGATCTGAACAGCCCAGGTGAGGGTGGGGTAGTGCCTTGTAGGCGCCAGGAGCTCGTGTAAACATTGTCCAGACAGCTTCCCCCTCTAGTTGCAAAGTTCACATTCTGGGAGAATTTTGGGAGAAATGACTTCAAGTTGGCATGATTGAAGTCTCCAGCAATAATGAAAAATGCCTCGGGTGCGCTGCTTGCAGTTTGCTGATGATCTCGTAGAGTTCCGCTAGCGCCTGGTTAGCATTTGCGCTAGGCGGAGGTAGACCGCCACCACCATCACGCAACTGTATTCCCTCGGCAGGTAGAAAGGCCGACACCTTACTGATAAAACCTCTATCAGCGGGAACAGTGTCGCGCAACTGAGGCAGCGTTCAGTACACCACTCTCTGTTCACATAAACACACAGTCCGCCCCCGCGGGTCTTACCGGACAAAGAGGCGTCTCTGTCCGCTCGGAAGATGGTCAGTCCGTCTAGCTGGATTGCCGAGTCTGCAATGTTTTCCTGGAGCCATGTCTCAGTGAAAATAAAGATGCAGCAGTCTCTCATTTCCCACTGCTTGGCCCGCTGCAGCTTTATATAATCCAGCTTGTTGTCCAGCGATCGGACGCTCGCAAGCAGAATAGACGGTATCGCAGGTCTGGTGGGGTTAGTTTTTAGCCTTGTGCGAACACCGCCGCGTTTACCTCGTTTCTGTTTCCGATCTCTGCGCTTGCGTTTCGCCAACTCCGCTTCTCAGGCTGCGAAGTAAGAAAAGGCTGCGGAGCGTCTCAGTCACCTCACTGGGTATTTCGCGCAGTTTCTTTGGAAATCTAGCAGGATTTGCCGCCGTAAATGTATGTCTGCGTACTACTATCACTTAAATCTACTTTTCTACTTATACTAGTTAACAAAGACGAACAAAGATTAACACTAAACACTGCGGACTCGGGAGCTCTGTAAGCCGCAGCCTGCACGGGCGCCGCCATACTTCACACACGTGTGCATGGGAAGCAGCTGAAGGGCTTAGTAAATACTGTTTATACATCTGCCCGGGGGGGGGCGGGGTGCACTGACGCTCTTTCTGAGTTCTCTGCAGGTCTTACCCGGGAAATCCCACCAGGAGCAGCCATTTCCAGGAAGGACACATCACTTCCGGTTCCGCCCCAAGAATGAGGTCACTTCGGTTCCGCCCCAAGGATGATGTCACTTCCAGTTCCGGCCCAGAGGACGACATCATTTCCGCCCTCTGTGCTATAAAGCTCACTGCCTTTGCTTAGGCAGGCAGTTCTGTTTTGGACTCTGTTGTGTAAACAACTGTTAAATGCCTCAAAGACTTTTGCAGCCGGGAAACCGTAATAAGCGGGTGGCTGCCCCAAACCTTTCCACGCCTCTGGTCTCCACTTATTACAGTGGCGTAGTCGGCAGGATGGTGTCCCGATGAACCCGGGACACGAACTATCACGGAACCAGGTGGGTGAGTACCGGGCCGAAGTTTCGGGCGGGAGTGCGCCAGAGGGTCAGGAAGGACGGGTGCAGGCTCTGCTCCATGAGCATAACTCGGGGGGGACCACCCATCTCGTGGAGAACGTAGAGGGGACCCACAGGCGTGGGCTGGCTTCTGGGGAACACACACGAGTGGCTCAGTATGCTCTCCTTGGCAGGAAAGCCGAGCTGCCCATCGGGACCAAGGTCCCAGTTAACGATGGGTTGTCCCCAGGCCGGCAGGTGAAGGAAATCATAAACTGGGAGTTTAACCCAAGCAAAGGGCTGTCAGAGCAGGCTATGGCTCTCTGGCAACAGGTGGGTGAGTGGCTACGCCATTCGAGTTAACCCCCTTACAAATAGTGCAGCAAGTGGCCTGTTTTCTGCTGCTAAAAAGACTACCCCAGGAATTTGCCCAGCCGGCCTGGGGCGAATTCCATTCTATGGACGAGCTGCTGCAGCTCTTGCAACCCAGAGGCCGGCTGTGAAACCTGGGAGGGCAGAACAGCCGCTCTGTGGACTACCCGGAGCTATGTCCCACTAAAGCAGTCCCTTCCACGCATTCCAGAGCTTGTTCAAGTCGCCGGGCCGTCTGGCTTGCGACCTGTCGGGAACAAGGCGGACCGTAGGGGACAATGGCGGGTTGTTTGTGTGCCCTTAGCAATCCCTGGCGGATAAACATACGGGGAGCTTCTTATTAATGGACATAAGATAACAGCGCTGTTGATTCCGGCAGTAACGTGTCTGTCGTTGCTCGCCGCTTTATTCTACCGCAACAGTGGATTAAAAGAAGACCAGTCTAAAATGTATACACGGAGATATCCGCGCATACAATCCCGCCCGGTGTTACGTATGTCTCGGAGGAACCCTTCGACAGCTTACCGTGGCGGTGCATCCGGATCCTCCGTTTCCCGTAATCCTCGGGCGAGACTGGTCTGATAGTAACGCGGTAGTTTAGAAAGCATTCCCGAAAACTTATGGCCTCGTTATAGATGACAACGATTCATCTCAAGTTGCTTCCACGCCGTGTAATCAGCCGACAGGGAGTGGGGCGGTAGGCCAAGAGAGTGACGAAGACACTCCCGGACCGTCGCGGGCTACTACGTCATCCACTAGCGCCCGCAGCGAGGAGGAATCTCCGCCCTTGAGGTCAGACCGACCCGCTCTCTGAGTTGCACTTTCAGTTTAGAGCGACCCGCTTCTTTCAAGAGAGAACAGTGGAATGACGACTCTCTGAAACACATAAAGAATGCAGTGGTTCTCGTTAACGCCAACGCACGATTTGCCCATGCCACAGGGACCTCACTTTGTCGCTGATAATGATTTGTTGTATCGGGTCGCTGAACATGAGGGGAAGGTCCGAAGTTGTTGCTAATCCCGCGGACCTACCGGCGGCAGGGTTTGCGAAGTTAGCACACTCCCACCTTCTTGGAGGCCATCTCGGCTCCCGATAAAACATTAGAGCGAATTAAGCTCCGTTTTTTCTGGCCGGGGATTAATGAGGAGGTTCGCCGCTTTTGCGTTTCCTGTCCGGAATGTCAACTGCGGCAAATTCCTAGGAGGGACCGTGCTCCTCTGGTTCCCCTTCCCCTTATTGACGTTCCCTTTGATAGGATTGGGGTTGACATAGTAGGACCCTAGAACCCTCAGCCCGAGGATATAAATATATACTCGCCCTCGTGGATTATGCTACCCGATTCCCTGAAGCCGTTCCATTGCGCCGGGCTACCACAAAAATATTGCACGGAACTAGTAGGAGTCTTTTCGCGGTAGGCATTCCTAGAGAAGTCCTGACGGACCAAGGAACGCCTTTTACCTCGGAAACGCTCAAGGAGACTGCCAAGTTACTGAAAATAAAGCATTTAAAGACCTCGTATCATCCTCAAACCGATGGCTAGTGGAGAGATTTAATCAAACTCTCAAGCAAATGCTACGTAAGGTAGTCAGCAAGGATGGGAGGAATTGGGACCAACTCCTCCCCTTGTCCTCTTTGCCTACGGAAGTTCCTCAAGCCTCTACGGGTTCTCTCCTTTGAATTAGTATACGGAAGACAGCCCCGGGGCTTATTAGATATTTTAAAAGAGGGCTGGGAAGGGGAGGCACAGCCCTCCACTAATATTTTGGAGTATATCGCCCAATTGCGCGATAGATTTGATGCAATAAGACCGATTCTAAAAAGTCATATCGAGGAGGCACAATCAGCACAGGCCCGCCTGTATGACCGTGGCACGACTCTCCGGGAGTTCCAACCGGGGGATCGCGTCATGGTATTGGTTCCTACTTCACACTCTAAACTGCTCGCATTGGCTAGGCCCCTACGAAATTAAGGAGAGGAAGGGATTGGTGACTATTTGGTGAAACAGCCCAATCGCCGACCAGCTGAGCGAATATATCATGTAAACCTGCTGAAACCGTGGAAGGAGAGGGATCCCGATCCCTCCTCCGGACAGCCCTGCTCTCTCTTGAAGTAAGTTCCCTTAATTTCGCGAACAGCTATCTCCCAGACAGAGACAGGAGCTCAAGCAGCTATCCGCCGGTCCCAGAGGTGGTAAGTGAACCCAGGTCGGACCTCTCTGATTGCGCATCGACATATTGACTGACCCGGGGTGATCGTCCGTGAGCGACCCTACAGACTCCCGGAGGCAAAGAAAGTAGAAGTGGAACTGGAAATCAAGCGAATGCTGGCACTAGGAGTGATCGAGGAAAGTAGTAGTCCCTGGTCCAGTCCCATCGCCTTGATTGCTAAGCCTGACGGCAGTTGGAGGTTTTGCAATGACTTCCGTCGGCTCAACCAAGTTTCCGATTTGATGCTTATCCCATGCCTCGCGTGGATGACCTCCTCGAGAGACTGGGACCAGCCAAATTCTTGACTACACTTGACATGACAAAGGGGTACTGGCAGGTTCCTTTAACGGAGTCCGCGAAGGAAAAAACCGCGTTTAGCACTCCTAGCGGACACTGGCAGTATCGTGTCCTTCCATTCGGGTTACACGGGCCTGCGACTTTTCAGCGTCTGGTGGACAAAGTGCTCGGCCCCATAACTCGTTCTGTGCTGCCTATCTGGATGACGTTGTCATCTATTCCAGCACCTGGAAGGAGCACATACAGCAGGTCACAGCAGTATTACGGACATTGGGAGAGGCGGGCTCCGCATCAACCCCAAGAAATGTTTCTTGGATTGAGAGAAGCCAAATATTTGGGCTACCTAGTGGGCGGGGTACTGTGAGGCCACAGTGTTCCAAGTTGCAAGCCATAATGGCCTGGCCCGTCCAAAACCAAGCGGCAAGTCCAATCCTTTCTCGGTTTGGCCGGGTACTACCGCCGGTTTGTGCCTCGCTTCTCCGAGAGAGCGCGCCTTGACCGACTTGACAAAGAAAAGAGCTCCTAATACGGTGGTATGGTCTGATAAAGCGGGGGCTGCATTCAGTGACTTAAAAAGGGCTCTGACTTCAGCACCTATCTTGATCTCCCCTAACTTCTCTCTCCCTTTTATCCTCCAGACGGACGCTTCGGACACAGGCTTGGGTGCCGTGTTGAGCCAAAGCGTCGACGGTGTTGAACACCCCGTTATGTACCTGAGCCGGAAACTGTTGGACAGGGAGACCAGGTACGCGGTGGAGAAAGAGGCTCTGGCGATCAAATGGGCGGTAACTCAGCTGCGGTACTACCTCTTGGGTCGCGTGTTCACTCTGGTGACGGATCATGCACCTCTGAAGTGGATGGCCCTTCACAGGGAGTCGAATCCAGCGGGTCACGAGGTGGTTTCTTGACCTGCAGCAGTACAAGTATACGCTCGTTCATCGACAGGGGTTTCTTCATGCCAACGCCGATGCCCTCTCCCGGGCCCACGACCTCTCGGTGCAGGTCGCCCGACCCGGGGTCTGGGCTGAGGGGAGTCTTGTCACACACGTGTGCATGGGAAGCAGCTGAAGGGCTTAGTAAATACTGTTTATACATCTGCCCAGGGGGGGGCGGGTGCACTGACGCTCTTTCTGAGTTCTCTGCAGGTCTTACCCGGGAAATCCCACCTGGACCAGCCATTTCCAGGAAGGACACATCACTTCGGTTCCGGCCCCAAGAATGAGGTCACTTCCGGTTCCGGCCCCAAGGATGATGTCACTTCCAGTTCCGGCCCAGAGGACGACATCATTTCCGCCCTCTGTGCTATAAAGCTCACTGCCTTTGCTTAGGCAGGCAGTTCTGTTTTGGACTCTGTTGTGTAAACAACTGTTAACGATGCCTCAAAGACTTTTGCAGCCGGGAAACCGTAATAAACGGGTGGCTGCCCCAAACCTTTCCACGTCTCTGGTCTCCACTTATTACAATACACAATTCAAAAGCCTAAAGTATAGATTTCAGAAAAGTTAAAACATGTCAGACAATTGCAGAACTATCTATCTGATAGTACTATCTATCAAAGGATCAGTGGGAGAAGGAGCCATCGTGAACAGTGCAATAATCCATCACAAGTCAAATTGACTTAAAGCTGTACTCACCAACACAGGGTCAGTTTAGAGTTCAGACTCCACATACATGTCTGTGATTTGGGTGTAAACAGACATACAAGTAGGAAACCAGCACATGAGTGGCAAAGATATGCTAACTTCATAAAGACATTGACTGGGCTAGGACTTAAATCCAGCACTAACCGTTGTGTCACTGTGCTGCCTTCAAAGTAAATAACAACGGTGAAATATTAAAGAAATATCAGTGCTTCAGACTCTCTTGAATTTCAACTAATTATGATATCTTCTTCATTTTGTTACAGAAATCATCTCTAATGGTAAAAGAAGACCTACTTCTGCTGCTGGAAAAGAAGATGTAGCCTTGAAGCACATTACAGTATACTGGAGCACTTCATACAATTTCAGACCAAGTCCATAGATCCATAAAATACAATATTAAACCTCTTTGTCTTTTATGGAGCCTCCTTCACATTTTCCCAATTGTGAATGTTTTTTAATTACTACATTATATGATCTTTATCTATTAGTCCTTCTGACTAAGACCAAATGACACAAGAACCTAACACTTACACACCAAAATACTGGCCAAAGTTTAGTAATATTTTTCTGAGCTGCAGTACATGCCTTCATATTTCTCCTATTCTTTACAACAAACTCAAGATATCAGACTGCATAAAAGAGAATTTAAACAGACCCTAGTAACATTACCATTACCCTGCAGGACTGGATAAAATTGTGATCTGTAGACCCCCATCTTTTATCCTTCACTAACAAGTCCCGAAAGAACAGACCTTTAAAACATTCTTGTAGACTTGGGACTTTGATTGGTTTGGATAATGGAAAAGTCAGTCCGGCTATGAAGCAATGTGCATTATCTTTGATCATTATTATAGTTCATAGATTCTTTGATCTCTTTTCAGACTTGCACATTTTTACTCATAAGATATTTTTCATAGAATCACTAAGTTTGTTTATTTAGGAAACAGATGAGGGAGCAACTAATCTCCCAAAACAAAATAAATGATGTGGTTGATGTGGTTATGGTGTCCTTGGGAACATGACCCGTTATCTGGTCATTAAGAACAGTAATAAATACTGTACCCATGTTTCTCAGGTTTTTGTTGTGGTAGACGGAGGTTCACACCATTTTCTTTGAGTATTAACAAATCCTTAAAACACTGTCACTTTCACCTACTGTGTGCTTCAAAAAACTAGGAACGTCCTCTTTTATTTTAGAAGTCTTCAATGAGCTTCACCTATTATATAAAAAAGTTTGAATCATACATTCTTGCCAAGAAATGTCATGCAGTGGATATTATTCAAGATAGGAAAGAGTATTTCCTTGTCTCCAGCATGAACCTCACATCTCCAATGCTGACACCTGCAGACCCATGGCTTTGCAAGATTGGATTTAACAGTAGTTGCCTTCTAGTTAATGGCAGGTACAACATTTCCTCAAGAGAAGAAATGTTCATCATGCCAACCTTTTCGACTGCTGCCAAAATCAGAGTGGTGATCACATTCTTCATCTTCCTTTCATCTACTTGTTTTAATATTGCTGTGCTGTGGACAATCTCTCAGAAATACCAGCGGAAATCACACATCAAGGTGCTAATGATGAACTTGGCAGCAGCAGACCTCTTAGTTACATTTATTGTTATGCCTCTTGATGCCATCTGGAACATCACAGTGAGTAACTTATGTCATTGATTGAAAATACAGTTGCCATTGATTTCAAGTATCAAAATATTCTGTACCTGTTTATATGGGGGTATATCTGTGATGCATCTGTGGTACAGGGGTACATCTGTGTTATTATTATTTAGAATAGATGAGCCAAACGAGCAAAGAAAGGCTTGTATTTGATGATTAAATATACAAATGAGATGAATGAGAAGCTACCCCTAATTGCCCCGGGCCTAGTTACAGCATACAGTTTGTCCCTTATTCACAATCTAAAGGCTGATTGAGCTCTGTCAGAATCTAGTTCCACTGCACTCTAAATGCGCTTGAAAGTCACAGCAACCGGAAAGAAGTAAATTGATTATTACCCCATAGTGACATCCTATTTACATTTACATTTATTCGCTTAGCAGATACTTTTGACAGAAGTAAAGTCAACATAATCAAGTAAATCTCAGTCTGCAGACTATTTAGAATCAAGTGTTACAAGATAAGGTTACAAAACCAAACAAAACACTAAACACAAAACAAGTTATGCTTTTTTTCAGTTACAAGAATCTATCAAAGCCAACATCAATTAGACAGATATTCTTAGAACAAGGGGGTCTTCAAACAAACATTGAAGGAGGCAGCAGTGCAGATGGAAGTGGGCAGCTTATTCCACCACCTCAGAGCTATACATAAAAGACGTTTGGATTGAGATTTGATGCAGACCTGAGTGGGCTGAAAAAGAACAAGGGAACTCACATATACTGTACATAGGCGCTGACCCATTGACTACTCTGTAGGCAAGCATTAAGGATTTGAACTTAATGTTTTGCTACAGCATAATGACCTGAAAAGAGGAGTGACATGTGCCAGTCTAGGCTGATTGAACACAAGACATGCATTTTGAATCATTATCAGCAATTTGGGAGCACATGCAGGTACTTCTGCCAACAGAAAATTGTAGTAGTCTACACTCAAGAAGACCAAAGCCAGGAGCAGGAGATGTGCTGCCTTTTAGACAGAACTTTATTTATCCCTAGGAGGATTTTTTTTTTCTCTCAGACTGATGTTGAGGATGTTACACAGAATAATTCAGCAAGAATAAGATACAATTGAATTATGGTCAGTGAAGAATAGCTAGAATAGATTGCATATTAACTTGGAGGGTGTTCAATGAACTGACATGAACAAAGATGGGGTGTTGAATAGGCAGGCTGGTTGGGGTAACAATTATTTAAAGTGGCCAGAGATTATATATATATATATATTTTTTAGCAAGATCTCTGTTGAAACTTCCTTGCTTTCTTCTTTACCATCCATTGTACCATTGTCCAACCTAGTATTACACATTAATATATATGTACATATACAAATTAATATTCAGTACATAAACGTATATGTATGCATACATCACAGTATACAGGCATGTACAAAATACACCATCTTTCAAGATTTAGATTTAGATCTAGATTTATAAAAGATATATTTAACTTCAGGTGATAAAATGGATTTTGTCATTATTTAATCAACATAAAACATACTAAACCTGCACTTGTATGCAAAGCTACAGTCTCCATAAAAGCAAGTTACCTTTTCTTTGTTACCAACAACAAATAAATGAAAGCAGCAACAATCACTTCCAGTATCATTAATTTTCAATCCAGTTTCCCTTTCCACATTCATTCATTCAGAAGTAAAGTGGAGGTGGACTTACTTTAGCCTTTGCACTCTCTCTCTCTCATTTGTTCAGGTCTTCAGGTATTTGCTGATGCCGTGCGCAGATATTTTTAGGCCCTGCTGCTCTCCTGTCTGTACCCTGGCTCATTTTGGACTGCACATTCTCAGATATCCTCTTAGGCTGTTTGGTTTTAAATGGGTAATTTTTGTATTAATGTTTCCAGAAAGATGAGGGGAGCTTTCCTTTGAATTGCCATAATCTACAAGTACCATTTTCTTCATAGTCTGTTGCTATAGAATCATTTCTAATATCTTAGCCTCCTGGGCCATTTTTAATCAGGGCTGTCCACATCAAGCTCATAGACACTAATGCCTAAAACTGTTAAAATGCTCTACTGTATTATATTTAAGTGACTGAAAAAAATAGGATTTCTATGAGTTTGGAGACATCTCCCACCTGCAAGGTTTAGCCTGTATTGTGGTGAGTGTCAAGCATATAAAGTTCTTTTGAGCCAGGGTTTCTTTACTGGCTCTTGTTCTGAGATTCTTTGGAGAAGGTTGAAGTTGTTTTCCCAAAGTCTGGATCCCTACAGGCACTGAACTGAGGCATCATATACAGTAAGCATATCTCCTGTGAGTCAAGCTTTTCAGGTCACTAAAGTTATGTAAAGTTATGCTATGTAGCCGGATGAAAGCTTACGTATATATTACATTGGCTTATCTTAAAAAAAGAGCAAAACCAATTAATCATACTTAGCCAGTACTATACAGTCCTGATATGGCTAGCTTACTCAAATGTTTTGAGTGGAAATCTGGGACAAGAGAATCACTTTATTATAAGTTTCTTTTTGCTGGCTTCAGGCAGGATGTTAAAGGTTATCATGCTTCATACTATAAGTGTCAGTTACTGTATTTGATCCCATAAAGCCGAGGCAAGTTCTCTTTATTGCATAATGCAGCTTTTTGAAATATGGATTTTGTTGATATCCTTAAAGTATGTTAGAACATAATAAATACCTTAATATTCGTGGACCACACAACGTGATACCCTGATGCATTCCTCATACAAGGTGTCACATGAAAGAACATACAACAATAATAATGCTAACATTTTCTAGGCTTCTTATTGTAATTTATAAGTTTACTACTGTGGTCTGATGAAATTAAACACAAAAATGCATTACATTACTTGGCTTGTTAGCAGAAAAACAGAGCATCTTTGTTCAGCTTTGTTGCTATGTTTATACAGTATAATAAGAAGGAACAAGAGACAAGGTTTGGGGCAGCCACCCGTATAATTCAATATCCTGGCTGCAAAAGTAAATGCTTTTTAGTCTTAGTCAAGTTTACAAGACCGAGTCCAAAACAGAACTGAATTCCAATGAAAAGGTGTGAGGCTTTATAGGAAGTCTGGGGGAAGTGATGTCGTCCCCGGGGCCAGGGCCGGAAGTGATGTCATCCTCGGGCCTGGTGGGATTTCCCAGGAAAGGTCTGCAGGGAACTTAGAAAGAGCATTAGTGCACACCGTCACCCCCGGTGCAGATGTATTACCATTCATCTCCATGCCCTTCAGCTGCCTCTTATTCACACATGTGTGACAACAGTAAATGCAAAGCAAGATTCTTACTTACTGTTCTCCCCAAACTGGTGATAGTAGTATAATACCAACAACAGATAATGACTGTAATACCATGTTAAATATACCATTAGAGAATGTACATATACAAACATTTGTAGAATACACCTGTGATGCTCATGTTAGTATGAGCAGTTATTGAAAGGGTTTCTGACCTGAGAATAATACTGCTTATCTTGCATTAATCTCCTAAGTTCCTATTAACCTATTATGACCCTGTCCTCCATGTGTTATGGAGAGAGAGCTGAACTGTCAAAAAAAATCTGCTGATCCCAGAAGACTCTTCTTCCCTACATAAAGAGCCCAACTAACAATATTAGACAAGCAAATTCTTACCAGCATCATTTCAAAAGAAATTCTCTTCCTTCTTGAAATATTGGTAGTTTTCAGTAGCACATGCTTCTATTTGAGTGTCATGGGATGCCAATGACATTTCAATATCTGATGCATAGACTCTTTTGGTCTTATAGCTGGGATTATGAGTTATTTTAGGATGCCCATTTTGTTTTGTCTCTCATAGAAGAGTCATCTGAGACACCTAGAGTCCATTATGCATATGCTGCAGCAATCCAGACGTCATATTATCCTTACTAATGCTATGGAGCCTTCTGATGGAAAGCTACCTGGTTTGTGTTGCGCAAGACTGCATCCTTACAAGGTAAAGGTGACTGCATTTCAGGCAGATCTAGGCCCAAATCAAAAAGCCAAGTCTCCGTTATTGATTTCTTGTATCATAGGATGTTCATATTTCATCTTTCGAAGAAAACACCTGTTAAAGATATGGTTTGAAAACAGACTATCACCACTGCCATTAAGTCCCAAAAGTCACATTTAACTTTAAGCGATGTTAAATTATGCTCCTCCATTATGAATACTCAACTTTACACTCCTATTTATTGTCAAAACTGAGACATCTATGACAGAACTGGTAGCAAATGTCAGCATTATATTTATAATGCAGAAGTTGATGCTGAAGAAATGAAATTATGATCCACTAGTAATGGAAAACATGGCAGGGAGCACACAACTGAAATATATCCTTACTTTTAAGAATCAAGATTGCAATCGGATTGCTGATTGTGCCTCTTTAAATAGGATATGTACAAATAAACCCAACGCCTGGGTGACCAAATGGTTTGTTATCTACAAATAATGAGGCATGAAATGGTTCATGCTAATTGAATTTGCAGTTAAACTTCATACAAATGTGTGAAACAATTCACATTTCACTTCCAGTTAAATCTGTGACAGAGACATAAGAAGAAACATGCATTTTCACGCATTAATTCTACATGTGTCTATCTAACATTTAATAAATAAAGAGCTCTAGCTCTAGTCATAGATATTTTATCGAGCCATTTGACATGCATTGTGTTTGCCAATGACCAAGACCATCATAACTGAAGTAAACTCTCGCCTGCATAAAACCAAAACCAGGAAAAGGAAGTTGTGAGATAATAGTAGGGGTTGCAAGCAGCTATGTAGAAAACACCGTAGTGTGCATGATGGTGTGTTTTGGTGTGTCTTCAAGTGGAAAATATGCAGAAGTTTAAATTTTTTAAAACTCCAATGCACCACCATGGTGTTGTGAACCAGAGGCCACAATAGAATTGATTTGACTGGGGTGAATGTAATTACCTGCATTACTCAAGTATGAAAGAAAATAGAGTTAAACACAAAAATGTGCCAAGTTTTATCAAACCCTATCGATTATTTCCTACCCCCCACAAAATCTTTAGACTTCACCCACAAATATTTTTTTAGTGAGTTTCCCATTTCACAATTGCAAAATCACTAGCGAAACTAATTTTCATGTCAGTTTCGCATAACTGTATGCAAATCAAAACTTCTGTGTTTCGCTTATCACTAGCTACAATATGATTAGTGCAATTAAAGTAAAGGCACTCTCCATAGTTATGTGGATGCTTTGTCCATATGTACCTTCTTAGAGCACTATTGGAACCAATCCATTGTTTAGAGCTTGGAGTGGGTGAATGTCACAGGTTGCCCCATTTGCAGCCATATAGTGGTTCAAAAATTTTTGAACAAAAGTAGTAGCATTGGCTTTCAGAGGACTCAAGCAGTATCACTTTCCCACCCTGCGAATTCTCTATCTCCTTCTTCAAGGAGGGATGCCTAGAGTATAGCTTCCTTCAAGAAAGACTTAGGCTGAACCTGTTTGTATAACGACTTGTGCCATGCCTCCCACTGGCCCTAAATGATTTTAATCACCAAAGAAGGACTTAGTTCACTCATTGTGCATAACTTAGGAAAGCCTCTTTTAGTGTAAGGCAGTCATCCTAATCTTCCATAACTTTTCTTAAAAAACAACTACAGAAAAAAGAGACTATTAAAAATAAAAGGTCTTTGAAAGGACCTACTGCTCCTATAGACTTTCTTTGATCATATTTTTATTCAGTTGAACAATGTCCACTCTTTGAAGATGTTTAGGAAGATGATAGATTTATAAAAATAAGCTAAACAGCTGTGATCAAAAGTAGAATGACTCTACTGGGTTTAAAGAAAAAGACAGAGAGAAAGCACCAGCAAGGAAATTGAACCCTCCATGTCACCCAGCTATCACAAGCAGAGAAGCAAACCTCCAATTATTAACATTATTGCTGGAATGCCCATTGATCTTTAATGTAGAGGGCTTGAAAAAGTATAAGGTTATAAAGGGAACACTTCAAACAAAAATAGCCAAGGAAATTTATTGTCCTTACAACAAAAGGCCCAGAGCCAATTTAAGTGCAATGGCACCCAAGG
Source organism: Polypterus senegalus (assembly GCF_016835505.1). Taxonomy (NCBI): domain Eukaryota; kingdom Metazoa; phylum Chordata; class Cladistia; order Polypteriformes; family Polypteridae; genus Polypterus; species Polypterus senegalus. The sequence continues at coordinate 173,991,402 of NC_053154.1, forward strand.
ATAAAATTCTCTACCAAATAAATGCAAGAGACAACAAAGCAGAGAAGTCAGTGCAGAGGGAGAGAAATATCAGTAGAGTGGATCAACAGAATTGACTTAAAAACAAAGGCAGCAAAGAAGGAGACAGAGGGACAGTTCCAAAACAGAAGGAAAAATACTCCAAGAGCATTTAAAGAGAAAGCATTTGATCTGTGTGTACCATAATAGTCAACATTTTAGAGACGGCTTTTATTTAAACATTAGTAAATCCAGTTAAGTTCAGAAGTACATTTCTGTTCAGACCCAGTGAGACAGAGCTCATGTGACATGGATCATCTACAAAACAGATAGATAGTGAATTGTTGGGATATACAGTAGTTATAATCATTATTACGAATCAACAAGCATATCATTTAAAATAAGCTAAGTATCTTTCTGGGTTACTCTTTCTTTTATTAGAAAAGGTATTACATTTCTTAATTTGAGCTGATTATATGACTATAATATGTAAGTTGCTAGCTTTGCAATGTTCATTACTATTTCAAATGAATATTTAAACTTTTATGTTATAATCAGAAGGTGCAATACAATGCAGTCACTTATTTACTCTTGTATGCTTTATGTATTAACATGAATTGTTTTCTCAAACAGCCTTACTTTCATCTTCTATTTATTAATTTTGTTTTAAGAAGTACTTGCAAATGCCCGTTTTATTCAATGTGAATGTTTACCTTTAGTCTCAACGGACAAGCAAAACACACTGTACACATGTACAAATATAATATATTCATACTCTCACATTTTATGAATTGATATATGACAGCTCTTAGTGGCAATGCCTACACAAAATATAAAGTTAAAAACATAATAGCATTTAAAAACTATAAAATGAACTGCTCCACCATATAAAGGTACTGACACTGATAACATACTCTATATTACACAAAGTAGCAGTACGTTTATATACAATTTAAGTAAGGAAAGTTTTTCATTTTATTAGTGGCTATTTTCAGTACTTTCTTGAAGATTTGTTAAGTGTCCCTTTATCTTTTTGGTAGGTTTGCTTTGTTATTTTAATTTTATTATTATTTTTTTTAATTTTGAATTCAAGGAAAGGTAAAATATAGCTGACAGCAGGGAAACACAGATTCTACAATACATAATTTATTATCATTGACTCTCATTAAAAATAGACTTTTGCATTATTCTGAGAGCTTTGTAGGGTTAGATGGTTAAATTTATATTTTTCAGATCAAAGTGTTTTTAGGAAGAATTCCACATTCAGTATATCAGTATATAAAGTGTTGCTCTTCAGAGCAAATATAATTATTTCTTAAAAAAAAACAAAAAGTCTTTACATTTTCACAAACTTAAAGTGACAGTCATTTGCCTGACTTTTCAAAATTTCATAGCAGTGGTCACCAGCTCTCATAATGTTTTGGTGAAAAAAGTCACTACGGCATAACCATATTTTTCTTTCCAGGTGCAGTGGTATGGAGGAGACGTTGCCTGTCGGCTTCTCATGTTCCTCAAGCTTGTTGCCATGTACTCATCTGCCTTTGTCACTGTAGTGATCTCTATTGACCGACAAGCTGCCATTTTAAATCCATTGGGTATTGGGGAAGCAAAAAAGAAAAACAAGATGATGCTGTCTATTGCCTGGACCCTCAGTGTCATTCTTGCAGTTCCACAGGTATGAAACAGAGCATTTTTCGCTTTGGATATTGTTAATGGACTCCAAGGTATTATAGAGAAAAAAGAAAAATGATTACACTCTAGAGAGCCATTAGAACAGAAGGGATTCAGGAATGTTATTGATGAAATGCACACACAGTATAAAGTATATGAACTAATCGAGTGGCACTCCATCAAGGCAGATTCTTGTACTGCATCCATTGCTGGCTATGACTCCCTGTGAGAAAAGCTTTGGAAAAAGATGTATGTACATCATATGTGTGTGTCAGACTAGATGTACAACAGTCCTGCCTTTTATTGGTTACATTTGATAAAACCAGTTTGACTCAATGAATATTAGAAAAGACAGTATTGCTTCCTTTATCTTAATTTCTTTTTGGACATCTAATCAATGTACTCTCTTTCTCTGACAATAAGAAATGCTCTTTTCAAATCAGCCAAACCAACAAGTGTTGCTGAAGCTCTCTGGTCTACAATTTTCTTGATGAGTATTGTTTATATATCTTTGTATCTTTTCAACTTCATTTTTCCAAATACATGCATATGCAGTATGTCTGGCGTTTGGCTAAGTGGTGTCTATTTTCTTGTATGTTTTGCAGCTCTTTGTGTTCCACACGGTGAGTAGGGCTACCCCAGTCCAGTTTGTGCAGTGTGCCACCCTGGGCAGTTTCCAGGAACACTGGGAAGAGACCGTGTATAACATGTTCACATTCACCTGCCTGTTCCTGCTTCCACTGACTATTATGGTGCTTTGCTATTCCAGAATATTGTTTGAGATTTCAAGAAAAATGAAGAAGGCATGTGGTAAGAAAAACTTCAGATTTAATCTGCTTGAGGGATGAATTTTTAGCGATTTGCATCACCTTAACATATCCTTGCAGCTCCATATTGGGTTGCACAGGTTTGAGAATGCTGTGCACTTGCTAAGATGTTATCATTTTGTTTGTTCATTGAGTAGTTTTGATATCCTATTTGTACTGTCCTTGCATTTGCATTTACTTAAGTAGTATCAATTCAAAACATGCTCTCTTAAGTTTTTCCAGATATATGTATTTTTTTTTGCTTTTGCAGTTGTATGTGCTCTTTGCCCCTCAATATAGTTTTGCTTCTAAAACTTGTAGTAGAGCCTGGGATTGACACAAACACTGTCAATGTGGAGTTTCCATAACTTCCACACCTCACAGACTTGCAGGTTCAGTTAGCTGGTAACTCCACATTTTCTTATTAAACTTAACCTATTAAAGTGATTTTTCCACTCACTTGTGAAGTTTTAAATGCTTGATTTATAAGCAATTGACTGAAGGGGGTGTTAGAAAATAAAAACCCATTATAAAACTATATAAAAAAAACTATACTTACGTATATGCAGTGTAATATACTAGAATTAATACAATCATCATCATACAATTTGCTCTCTCCTACACTGGGCCAGTTTAGAGTCACCAGTTAATGTAACACACATCTTTGGGAGTTGGGAGGAAAATGAAGTAGCTGGGGGGAAGCCCACAAAGACTCAGTAAGTACATGACAGAAACATCACCAGGATTCAAAACCAGTCACTCGGTGCGGTGTTCTGCAGGACTACTCACTCTGTCACATATGTGGCCAGCAGAGGAATATCTAAATTAAGCAAGTCCTTTGTAAGAACCTTTTTTTTCTAAAACACTAGGGGGCTTTGCCGCCTGCTCGCTTCACTTACCAATGGCCACACCTCCCCCTTCCCCCATTTTGTGCAATGCACCAGCCACTTTACGTCTCCGATGCTCACGTTGTGAAGAAGGTGGCTGAACGCACCTCAAGGACATGTAGTCGCTCCTCCAAAACCCCTTCTTAAGCGGTAATAAAATGGGAAACAAATACAGGATTTTTTTTTTACCTCCTCACTGCTGCGCACCTCTGTGATATCACCTATGTCCATATATTCTCTTTTTTCGCTTTTCATCAATATCACATTGAATTTTGATTTCGTGTTTGGAATTACATCGTATTGGCTCCAGCAGACCCCCATGGCCCTGTAGTGAGAATATATATAGCAGGCTGGATAATGGATGGATGGATGGAATTACATGGTGACAACGCAACGTGATTTCATGTTTGGAATTACATCATGACAACGCAACGTACAACTGCTCGTGACTGAATATCTTACTCTCTACAAGAAATGTGTCTGACAATAGCATTCACACAAATGAGAAATGATTTCACTCGCAGGATTTCACTTTCACCAAACAACAAATCTTTTAATTCTCGCGGATATGCCTCTTCATTGGGAAGAAACACTACTATTTTTTCCCCTGATGGCAATACGAATTTATACGATCTACAAGTCTCTGACTTAAACTTTAAATCCGAACAATATATTTGATCTCTTTTTGCTGTTCCATTATTTCACGTATTAATTATTTCCATTTGTTTGCGCTAATGTGATCTGTACTATCCTTTTTTTTTGAGACTTTCAAATTTTCGTACTTCCATTATCTATAACCTGCTCTGCATGTGTACCACGCCAAACATTTTTGAATTCTTTACGCCGTTGTACTTTGTCATCTACTCTTTGTCTTTTATTTCCAGCCCTGGCCAAGGTTAAATCTCTTGGCACAAAGACTCGTCTCGCGGTACGTGAAGGTGTCTCTCTGAGAATTAGAAGTGTCTTTTTTATGAACAACTAGCACAGTTCAAATAAATTAAGATTCACTAACCATGTTACCTATTGAAGACAGGAAGCAGAATAAAAAAAAAACTTAATATCTCTTCCTGTGTGTACATTGAGCAAGTGTTCCTCAGTATCCTAGTGTATCAGATTTTTTTCTTGTATCCACTTTTGTACTTCCCATCTTTGAAAATGACTCTCAGCATGCCTGTTATTCCTTTACTCCTCCTCACACTTGTACTTCCTCATTCCACTGTGTCATCAAAGCCAAACTGACCAATCACACTAAAGATAAATTAACCAATCAGAATGCTCAGAGAGTTCGGGCGCACACACTCAGACCCTAGCATAGTAGCAGTCCGTTAAATATGTTTTCATTGCTGGAATTTAGTCTTGCTATATCTTGTACAATCACTGAAGAAGAGACTGTAGGGCTCAAAATGCATTGGGAGAGTCTCTCTGTTATCTTATCAGTTATTTTTATAATTATTCTAAATGATTATTGGTATATGTGGCCTTGTATTTTTTTTAGGTTCTTAGTTGCTTTCACTATTTTTAGTGTTTCCACATTGTAACATATTTGTTCATGATTTTTATTATTAGTTATCATTTTTTATTTCTTTTTGTTATATGCTTTTTTCCCAAAACACCAAGCTACTTGGTATTATTACTTGGTTATTCTACAGTGTTTGCATTTTGTGAAATGAAATATTACACACATCTTCCAGTACAGGCTTGTTATCTGTAAGCAACAAACCTGTTGGTTTTCACCTTAGCAGTCTGCTTCTTATTTCCTGTCTTGTTAAACAATTGTAAAAGATGCAGCTTTGCCTTGCTTCCTGTGAATATGAAAGAGGACTACTAAAATGAGATGGTGGACGTGCCCTGGCAAGAAGTAGGTCTTTGTTTTTTGAAAACCGGTGACATTTGGAAAAGCATTTTTTCAATGTTATGCCTGCATTCAATATATATTTTAATTAGCACAGGAAAACCAATGAGGGTTTTCTTTCATTTTAGAACACTTTGAAAAATAGGTTTTTGGTGCCAATGATGGATGGTTGGTGTAGTGGCTAAAGCATTAGATCTTAAACCCCAAGGTAGCTACTGCAGTTCATGCTTCCATATCAGTCTGTAACCTCTGAGCTAGTCACTTAACCTATCTGTGTTCAATCTGGATATAGATGTACATACATAATTGTAAAGAATATAGATCTTATAAGGTGTCTTAAATAAAGGTGTCAGCCACATAAGCAATAAAACAATATTAAAAATCCAAACAACAGATATTACCTGTTCCAGTACATGATAATAGTGGACTAATGATGTAGCTCTTAAAATTAAGTGCAAATACATCATCTAACTGAAAATAATTCAACAGTTTAAAATGCATTCCACAACATCACTTGCAACACATTCACTCAAGGACATAATTTTTGGCATACCACTTCATAGCATTTGTTGCATGTATTAATAAAACGCTGTAAACAACTGACAATATAACCTAATAAAGATTTAAATTTAAATAGGATAAAAGACAGGAAGTGAAAAAGGCTAATAGAGAAAGTATTAATCCCATTGGAGCCCAATGACTATCACAGTGACTGCTGGGATACCAAACTTGAACCCTGGGAGGTCACTGTGCCTTCTTTATAGCTGTTAGTGGAATTTGTTATTCATTTAGGCAATGCTATTCCTGTTCACATTTTGCTACATTAATCAGCAGATTACCCGAATGCTTAAAGGATTCAAATTTGATTTAGTACTCCCTCCATCATTCTTTATTTCCTATCATTTTCTTATTTGAATCTTCCTTTATTAAGTTATGGTATTAGCATGTCTGTTGCCTCAGTCATCTGTCATTTGGTACATGATTCTCAGTTATCAGTGTTAATGTTTGCAATGTGCCTTCTGTTGGAATGAAAAATGAAATGCACTTTATTACTATACACATTGAAAAATACTTTCCATAAAATACTAATATCTAGAGAGTATTTCTTTCTTTACCACATTTAATTACTAGCCAACCTTTCATCAAGGTCATACTAGTCATGCTCTGCTTCCCTGCCAATGAAAGGTGCAAAATTACACTGGGCCCACGCCCGCTGAGCCCTGTGCTGTAAAGATTACGAGTTAGGCCTCAATATTGTCTTTTGCTAACAGTGGCATTAGTACCTGAGTGGGCCAATATGCCCATTCTGGGTGTAAGCTTTAATCCTTAATGTGCCTCGCTTCTACCTCAGCAAACTTATTTTGATGCTTAGCTAGCTGGACTTGTAGCTACTGCAGGTGATGTCCCATCTGGTGGATGAGCGTTCTCAGGTCATCCTTGTCTGTCATTCTCCAGGATAAATCCTTCTAAGTACTCCACTGTAAAGATATGATGAAGTATTGGGATTGGTGGGTTGGGGTTTCATTGGGGTTTTGCTTTATCTGCAAGAAACAGCTTGAATGTATATACCTTTTTTTTTAGTTTCATCCAAGGAAATCCAGCTGCGACGTTCAAGCAACAACATCCCAAAAGCACGTTTGAGGACTTTGAAAATGTCAATTGTCATAGTACTGACCTTTGTAATCTGTTGGACACCATACTACCTTCTGGGCTTGTGGTACTGGTTTGCCCCAGAAATGTTGACTCAAGAGCAGGTACCTCCATCACTGAGTCACATCCTATTTCTTTTTGGACTCTTCAATGCCTGTTTAGACCCGATCATCTACGGACTCTTCACAATTCACTTTCGCAGGGAGATCCAGCGTGCCTGCCGCTGTACTGGTCTGCACAGGGACTCTGATGCAGTTTCACTGGGGACAGGCTCCTTCCACTGTTCTAGCTCTGTCAATACACATTCCAGTGGCCATTTGAAAAGAGCTGGCACACTAAGCAGAGATAGGGGTTCTTCTAGAAATGAAAAATACAGTGCTACATGTAATCTCTGCAGGGGAAGCATTACAGAAAGCATGATGTAGAACACATACAGTACAGACCTTACTGAGAAATGTAAAAAACAGAGGATCATAATTAACGAGGCTCAGTTTAGTAAAATATTGTCCAAGGATTGGCTCCTGCGTCGTGGCTCATTCCACTAGAACAGCCCTGGTGACCTGTATTTGGATTAAGCAAGTTTATCAATAAAGACATTGATACTAAAGCGTATTCTGAAATGAGGATTTAGCTTGTCAAAAAACATGATAGTTAATGTGATGATTTGTGATGACGTGCCGGAGATTATGACTTAGGCCGGTGCAGTTGTCACCAATGGTTTCAAGGCCTCATTTTGGTTAGGGTCTGTTGCTTTGTATTACTGTAAAAGTAAGCTAGTAGCTTTTGTTTTAAATCCCATGGATTTTTAGTTCATGAAAACTAATGAATGTATTAACAAATTTAACGTTGTTAAAATATTTTCATTTTTTATGTATAAAGTGTTTACTTTTGCCCTTCAAGAATATTTGTAGTTGAACAGATACCACAGTAGCACTTGTACAATGCTGCCATCTGCTGATTATAATTTATGTGACAATGAATTCATAGTAAAGGATGACAGCGTCTTAGCACTAGTCCTCAGAAGCACTGATGTTTTTAGATTTCCATATGAAGTTGTATCCACTTTTAATTGAGTCCCTTGCACAAATCCAGTTTCTATTTTCTGCCATAACATTGGGGATTCTAACAACACACAGTGTGTAAATTAACACCAGAGAGCTTTGTTAGAGTAATTAGTGCACTCACACTTGAAAGTGCTTGTTAAAATTTTGCTGTCATTTCTTTCTAAGAAGATATGCAAATGATAAACAATACACCCATGAAGGCACAGATATAAAAGAAACCTGTTGTTCAAGGACAGAATATATTGCTATTTGCACCCTTGTATTTTTGTTACACATTCACTTATTCAAAAAGGCAGAGACAGGGATGTCACAGAGGCAGAAAATAATTCAGAGAGTTTCAGAGAAAAGCAAACATAGTAATATAGCAGCACTATAAGCCATGGGAATTACAGAATTGCTTGTCAAGAATACTGCTAAAGCAAGGCTCTTGATAAACCCCAAAGAAAATAATTTACAGTTCCAAAAATACACACCTGCTGCCATTGAGGCCTTTCTGTACCAGGATTCATACGTGCCATTTCAGTCAGTTCCACTATGTTATATTTCTGCCATGTTTCTGGAACTTGAATTTTTACAATTTTAATGCATTTGAAGTATTATAGGGTGTCATGGTGGTGCAGTAGTTAGTGGCTGCAGTGTCCTGGGGTTTACCGCAAAGCCTGGTTGCTGACCGTGTTAATCTCAGCGTACACGGGTTTTTCCACTCACGTCACTCAGACATACATTATATAAAAGCACAAAAGTAAATTCTAAAATTCCAGTATAAACCCCAAAAACCAGAATTAATAGCATCATAAAAAAGTATTTCTAAACAAAAACAAAACACTAAATAAACAAGAAATAAGATTAAGCCAGGGCAGTAACCCTGGCTGAACCAGCTTGGTATGAAGTGAGTATGAGCGAGAGTTTAAGACTGCTGTCCAAGGTTGGTTTTCATCTTATAAGGACGTCTTCCAGTATAAGCAAAGGCTTATTATTATCCTGACTTAATGGATGGATTTAGTCCAACTTCTCACCATTTTAACATAGAACAGGGGGAAAAATCTACATTTATTCTTCAGAAAAAATTGTAAATGACAAAAAAAGTTCTGTCTTTGTTAATCATGGAATAAAACAAAACTATTTTAAATCCAATGTGAATGTCTGCTTTAGGAAGATATTCTGTGTGTTAGTGAGAGCCCTGCTAAGAAAATCTAATAAAGGACAGGCACCCTCCAGTCTGGTATCCCCTTATTCTGTTTTACTCTGACCTCAAATAGTAAATCCTTAGTTTATAAATTATCATTCACAGCCTGAACAAAACGTAATGACTAGCATAGTGCAGCAGTTCTCAAAAGTGTGGTCTGCAAGCACAAGTCAAGTTGTGTGCAAGTTGACAGTCATTGTGTCTGACCAAAGTGACTTTTAATTTACTCAGATACATTAGTCTGGTACGTTGTGTCTGTCACTCGCATCCAGGCAGTGGTTCCAGAATTATGTCTAATCTATTTAAATATTTGAACAAAAACTCAAATTGGCAAAGGTCACAATAAATACCATCATTTTTTTTCCATTTTGCATTTCTGTTTTTCAACAAGTAGCCCAAGCATTGTTTTCTCAGTCTATTATAGTCCCTGTGGACTATGATGTTTGCTGATGACATTGTGATGTGAAGCAAGAGAAGGGAGCAGGTTTAGGAGACCCTGGAGAGTTGGAGATATGCTCTAGAGAGGAAAGGAATGAAGGTCAGTAGGAACAAGTCAGAATACATGTGTGTGAATGAGAGGGAGGTCAGTGAAATGGCGAGGATGCAGGGAGTAGAGCTGGTGAAGGTGGATGAGTTTAAATATTTGGGATCAACAGTACAAAGTAATGGAAATTGAGGAAGAGAGGTGAAGAAGAGAATGAAGCCAGAGTGGAATGGGTGGAGAAGAGTGTCAGGAGTGATTTGCAGGGCTGTCTTAACACATGGACACGCTGGGCAGTTGCCCGGGGGCCGCAAGAGCATAGGGGCCCCATACTAATCTATGTATGTTGTGACTTGCTGAGTGGTTGTGCAAGTAGTGGCCCCAGTGCACTGCTTTGCCTGGGGGCCTATAATGCTATTAAGACACCCCTGATGATTTGTGACAGATATGTATCAGTGTATCAGCGTGAAAGGGAAGGTCTACAGGACGGTAGTGAGACCAGCTATGTTATATGGGTTGGAGACAGTGGCACTGACCAGAAAGCAGGAGACAGAACTGGAGGTGGCAGAGTTAAAGATGCTAAGATTTGCATTGGGCGTGACAAGGATGAATGGGATTAGAAATAAGCACATTAGAGGGTCAGCTCAAGTTGGACGGTTGGGAGACAAAGTCAGAGAGTCAAGATTGTGATGGCTTGGACATGTGCAGAGAAGAGATGCTGGGTATATTGGGAGAAGGATGCTAAGGATAGAGCTGCCAGGCAAGAGAAAAAGTGGAAGACCTAAGAGAAGGTTCATGGGATATGGTGAGAGAGGACATGCAGGTGATGGGTGTAACCGAACAAGATGCAGAGGAAAAAAAGATATGGAAGAAGATGATCCACTGTAGTGACCCCTAACAGGAGCAGCCAAAAGATAAAAAAGAAGCCCAAACACATTCACTGCACTGTCATTTAATATCACAAGGATTATTGAAGATGGATATGTGCACAGATAGAGCATGTAAGAGCCAATCTTAGAAAGTTAAAGTTTGGAGTTAAACTCATATTAATGTTTGCCTAATGTGAACAGAATATACATTTCATTCATAGGCAATGGTATAGTCTTTTCCCCCTATAAGTTAGTAAGAGAACTTTCTTGCTATAACGGAGATACAGTGTGATAATTGATTCAGTTGTTTTTAGAACAGGTCCCAGTACTCAGGGATTTGAAAGACCCATTTTCAACTCAGAGATGTGATAGGCATACAGTTTTCTGACTGTCTAGAAATGGTTCAGAAACATTAAGTAATTAGTAACAATTTGAGTTGTAACAAGATTTAAGCTTTGAACAGAACTTTTCTTAACAAGAAATTTTCTTTTTTGTGTGAACTGTTTTACTTTGAATTTTAACTAAAACTTTTAAAAAAACCAAGATATCTTGTCTGTAGAATCATTTTGGTGCGTCAGGCTTTTGTTGAATCCCATCCCAAAGTTAGAGCTGCTGAACTTTGACTATTTTGGAAAAATGGAGCTACAGAGCATAATAAATAACCAGCACAAAATATACATTTAAGATGCTTTCGCTCTTAAAGAGGGCACAAACTTATACATTTCCCCTTTTTAATTCTCATCCAAAGCAACATTACTCATTTGAGGCTGGCTTGTAAAGGCTTTTGCAAGATTTTTGTTTTATTAGCCAGTTAAATGGGTAAAGCTTTGTCTAATTTTTGGAGGTGAAGTCACGCAGTAAGATTGGGTCTGGGTAGACAGTTCAAGTGGCGTCACCAGGAAGTGCTCCGCTTGCAGTGTTTAGGAACAGCGTTACACTTGCCATAACCACAGCGTAAACCTGCCAACTGAGATTGTTAGTGGGGTGAGGTCACAGCAATACACTGGTTTACACGTTTTCATTGCCTGCCTCAGCTGCCTTTCACACTCCCACAGCCTATATGTGTGTGTGTGTGTGTGTGTGTGTGTCACACAGTTACTGTCACATATCTACCATCAGTAGGAGAAGGTATAAAGGAAAGAGGCTGTACTCTTTTCCATTTATCTTTATTACTAAATTTGATGGGAGAAACTTTAACTAAATACACTTCTCACTCTTACTTTCAGCTACAATAATCCCAATTATCAGAAGTCATATACTAGTATGTCTGATGGCTTCACCCTAGCTATGAAGTTATAAGGTGTTTTAGTCTCAAAACCAAAAAGTATTACGCAGTAGTACTGTTTTGTCCATCTGTCTCAAAGAATGAAGGTGATGCTTTATTGTGTAGTGGTCAGGGCTCACCGAGAAATTTTCACAAAGTATGTCTGCTGAGAGTTAGTGATCAGTTAATTCTTTTCATCAGCTAGATGAACATGTTCCTTTTACAAATGTATCTCTCCTACTTGGTCACATCCCTGTCCTTTAAGGGACGCTGAACTGGTTAAGCACCCATACCTAACTCTATTAAGGACTCTCAAGCACTCGATTAGAAGGGTCTCTCCAGCCTTTTGTCGTGGTTCACACACTGTACTGTAGGGAGTCTCCTGAGGGAAGCAGAACTAACCCTAAGGTTATAAAAGAAGGCCATTTGCTACAGCCTTCTTAGGCGCACATAAGCTCCTCAACCATTTGATTAATAATTTCACTTCAGGTTTGTCAGCAAAGGCTACCAAAGTTAGTTATGGTCATTGTTCTCTCTCAGTATAGACTCTGGCTTTATAATAAAGCTACAGTGTCTATAAAGTGTTCACCTCTTTGTGCATTTTCACATTTTACGGTTATACAACATTGAATCACAATGGATACGGACTAAATACTGACAAGAATACTTATGCAATGAATGATTTTGTTTATATATTTGTAATTAATTTAGATCACTATGCAGTGATCTGTTTTCATTTCAACATTGAAACATCTTTCTGTTGATCAATTTCAAAATTAAATCCATTGTGATTCAAGGGTATGAATATTTTTATAAGCATAGGAAGTGTTTCTTCTCCTACTGTGTTCTGCTCCTGTTAACCTGCAGTGATTGTGCTCACCCTCTCTCCCTTGACTATCACTCTTGTTCCACTCATTCCAACTTCACTCATTGTCAGTAGCGATCAGTGCCACTTTCTCACTCTTGATACTTGCCATCACTCTGCCATGCAGTCTTCACCTCTATACGGGAGGCACTTAGGTACACTTCTGGTGTAATAATGCTGTCAGACACCCTGCTGCTTGTTATGATTGGCATTTTTCTTTAAATGATTTCCTGGAGCAATTCCTGACAATGTAAACATCTCTCATATTTTTATTAACCCATGAAATTCTGCGGGTCAGGCATTTTCTGTAAAAGTTTAAATACTCTCCCATGAAACCATTTTGTTTTGATATGGGTGCCGGTGTTTTAATGTGACGAAACAGGTTGCTGCTATGCTGATCTTACCCCTGATGGTCTAGAAGTGCACAGCGTGTGATGACAAGTGAGTGTGCATTTCTGGAACATTTAAGATTAGCTTAACTTTAACTGTTGCTGGGTCATTCTTGGTGTGACATTTATGACACAAGAACTTAGACTTTTGTTATTTGGAAATTTAAGATTTGGTTAGAGTTAGAGACAGATTAGTTTGACGTTTTGGTAATAGATTTGGCATGCATTTTGACAAGACTCATCTCTTGGTCCTTCTACATTAAAAATTCCACGGTCCCCTTCTGAGTCAGTACACTGTTAAACTGTGTCCATTATGATGAATTACTTCATTAACTTCTGGACTCTGAAATTCATAATCAACAATACTGAATTTGAATATTAAGTCTTTTACACATGAACATATGTAATGAAATTAATATGGTAATGGTAACATGCTATTTACTGAGTGGTAGATGTAGGTAGTTGAGCACATTAACTTTGAAAACTGGTCCTCGATCCATATGTTTCAGAGAACACCCTGGACTCTAAGCTCCAAAGTTTTCGGTTCAATTTTAGGTTCTGACTTGCTGTAAGACCCTGAGTAAGTTACTTAAGCTGCAGGTCTCTTAACAGTAAAAGATATCTATAAGCATATGTACAGTATAATATATGTGACTTGTAAAGACTTTTAGAAATTGTGTTTTTCCTAAAGAAAGGAGTACATAAAAAAAAGATATGTTTGTTTGCTGCTGTACTGGTGCTTAGATAAGGCCTGCAGTAGTCTGAAATACTTATCTGGAATTCCCCAGTTCCACATAACTAAATCAATTGATAATGTTTAAATTGAAAGCATTTTGAGAAATAAATTACAAGAAGCAATAAAAGCACCTTCTGATTGTTACTAGCTGCTTTTCCTGCAACACTCAACATATTCCTAAGAATAAAATAAGAATTCCTGTAAATTTGAAGGTGATTATTTCAATTTGTCATTCAATCTCAAAAATGATGCATTCTTCCATTTGCTTTGAGTCATTTGCTTCGAAGTGATAGGTTTACTCAAACAGCCCTTTACTGCAGTTGAATCAAGCCCGCCTACACAAGTAAATGGAAGTGTGCTTGCTCACATGCACATATCAGAATGTGTATGCATTTTAATAAAGACTCATATTATATCAGTCCATCCATTTCCTTTAAGCCCAACCAAGTCCATTTCAGCCTCAGGGAGTAGGGGCCAACCCTAAATAGGGCGCCAGTCCACTGTCCGTTGTAGTGTATACCAAGGGTGCCCATTTGAATTTACCTGTTAACCAAACCTTCAGGTTTTTGAGATGTGGGAGGGAAAAAAAAAAAAAAAGGTGTACCTAAGAAAAAAAAAACCCTCACAGACAGGGGAGAACATGCAGATGAAGATAACTTTTGTTTGAGAAATTAATATGGCCTTATTTAGCACTCTGCTGTAAAAAGGGCATAACCAGTTGATTACCAACTCATATTTGCATTCTGGAGCTTCTTTGTGTCCATTTCAGTATCACATTAGCCCATTTCAGCAGGGTCAGGTGCATAAAAGGAAGCAAATCTGAATGGGATGCATGTTCATCCCTACCCTCATACCCGTTAACCTCCTTAGGGTTAGGTTTACCCCCTGGAAAAATGAATCAAAAACATCTTTTCAACAAGAATATTATGTGTAAAAAAAACATGTATAATTAAAATGTCAACACAAATACAAGTAATGGCACGTCTAGTGTTCACTGCTGTACTGATGCAGAATTACTACACATCCTTTGTGTGACGCTTTGAAAGAGTCACCAACATACAGCTTGATATTGCACTTGGAACAGTAGAAACCGGTTTCTTTGTATGCTTTTCTTATATTTTTTCTGTGGTTTGCACATGAAACGGTAGAATTTCACTGCCTGAGCTGCTTGATTGATGTTCCCCTTGTGTTGTTGTAGCCTACCTCAGCACAAGGCTAAGTAAATTCCACATTTTCCCAGTTACAAACAACAGTTGTTGCATTTTGAAGAGTGCTTAGAAGGCTAACATCTTTCTTTTTCTTCTACACGATTACAATCATTTTGCCTTTTTGTTATGCAGCTGCTTAACACAATGGTGATCAAATTCACCAGGCATATCATGGCAATTCGGCCATACAGTGCCATATGCATCAGTTTCACTATCCATGTGAAAGGATGATGATCATTAACATTGCCATCGCTTTCACTTGGTTCAACTAATGGATCAGTTGCAGTTTGTTCTAAAACTAGCCTTACAGCTTCTCAGTTAAACACCATTTTGTTTAGGTTTGAAGACTCCACCCAAGTCATGAATATTGAGGAGTTACTTTGAAGTGGAAAATCACTAACATTCATGATTTTAGTAGCAAAATGTTATTTAATGCACTAGATGGCAGCAAAATACGGTCCCGAGAGTTATTCGTGCTTAACAATGTAAAGTGGATCATCACACGTTACCCTGAGTCTGACTTGGGCTTAATCCTACTTATGCAGAATTTTGAGCCCACGTAACACTCAAGGTTAATGGCAAGGAGTTCAATGCCAGGCTAGTTACATTTGCCAGATTAACTAGTAGCAATATTAGCTGTGTGATCCTTACAGGGACCTCTTGTGCACACACCCATATGGGGTCAGTTGATAGTTAACTTACACTCAATGTCTTTGAAGGTGGGTGGAAAATTGGAGTGAAAAATACACGCAGACACAAAAGAAAATGAAATCTTTTCACAGCTGGTGACCAGGCCTAGATCGTTGAGAGGTATGACTATAAAAGAGCATATTCAGTGCGTTGAAGAGATAGCAGGGCTGTCATATACTTTTAATAACACAATCCTTAGTAGGGCAGCACTGACACCTACCCAGAAGTGGGTCTTGCAAACACAATTTGGTCCCTTAGCCAAACAAATGAATACATAAATCTAATTTTCAAAACCTTACTTTCAAGTACACATTTTTCAATCAACTGTTGCCTTACAGTATATATTAGCAATAATTCCAAAACTGCTTTACTAAAAAAACAAAACAGAATTCAGAACATTACCACCGATTATCAGCCTTAGCCGTAGCCATTAATAAGTGTTTTTCTAAGATGTGGAGACTTATCACTATCATTTGTTTTCTCTTATGTGTGTTGTGTGCTGGTCAGACATGCAAGTACGAATTTAACTGTATTCTGTACACATTACAATAAACTTGAACTTTAATTTCTTCAGTTTGTCCATTTATGATTCATAATGAACTTTTCTTAGATGTGATTGGGTCAGGCTTTTAGCCTCCTCTTGTTCTACGTACATAAAAATCAAAAAATGTGTGGGTCCCTTGGGGTTTTGAGCACATTCATAAACATTTGCAGAATCAAAGATGATAGGGGTATAGGGAAATTTTATTAGTTGAGTAAATAAAACTACATCAAAACCTTAGGGGGAAAAAGGGGGTGCTAGGAACATTAGATCAGGGTATAAGCCTCTGAAGCCCCCCTTCCCATGGTCATGATTTCCACTTAAGACGTAATGAAAAGTAATTCCGGGTAAAAATGTATCATACTGGGTCTTTGAAAAAAAATGTGTATTAAAACACTTAATTGAAAATGCATGTGCTACAGGATGTGTAAACAGTATGCAAACTTTACAAAATCTAGTGCACAATATGCAAAAGTTGTGATAAAATGATATCATAAAAGGGAACACAGATTCTGGCAGGTCACACCTTTCTCTAATTATTGTAGGAATTTTTCTTTCAAATGCTGAGCAACAACATATTAAACAGTAAATGCATTTGAATAAAGGCTGTCATAACCAAGATTCTGTATCTTTTTTTGGGAATATGCCATCTTAGGTTTAAATCTTCCACCCATTCATTGTTTGTGGAGTTTGCATGTTCTCCATGTATCTGTATGATTTTTTTTTCCCCTTCCCACATTCCACAAACACTTTCATGTTATTTGAACTGGTAGCCTAAAATAGCCCTCTGTGAGTGGGCTTTAAATAGGGCTGGTGCCCTGTCCTGAATGGTTTCCTGCCTTGGGTTCAGAGCTGCCTGAATAAGCTCCTGCTTCTTGCAACAATAAATCACACCCTATGTATGCCCTCTTGAATATAAACAAGTGAAAAAACTAAAGAAACACTCCTTTGGGCATCACAAATGAAAACGACTGTACATAAGGCCTGTCATATTCTTTCGTCATCATGGGTTAATTCCTATCAAGCAAATTTCTTTATTTAAATTTCAGATAATATGCTGTTGTGCCATTGTGCAATTGAAGGTGGTATAGGCTTCCTCCTGGCAAAAAAGTCTGTGAGCTAATAATGTGCCAAAGGCACTTAATATTCAGCAATGGGCTTTAAAGGCAAAAACACCTAGCCTTGTGACACAGATTCTCTCATATCTGTGACCATGGTATATGGTCTTTCTTTCAACTGCTTATTCAAATGTTGCTTTAGGAAATTTAAGCACGAGAGGTCGGATATGTATTAGAGATCCATTGTATAGGACATGCTTGGCATTACCCATTTTTCAATCCTTCATCGCTCATTGGTGAAAAGGCCCTTTGCCATCACAGTGGGTTCTCCTTTTATATGCCTTGGGATCTGAATCTTCATGAAATAGCATCACTTTCAGGCCTGGAACAGGAACCCAGCAAAGACTAGATGACATTACTACTTTGTACTTCACAGTTCTAAGGCAAATGCTGTCCCTAACCTCAAGTATCAAGTAAAAGTTAATGAACTTAGTGTGTTTGTATTTCTGGTTATTGATTTAACATACACTGAAACTAATGATCTGTTTGTGTGTCAGGTAAGTTCTTTAGCTTTTATAGGTTATTATTTTTCCACATTTAACAGGAAAAGAAGGAGTTACAAATGCAAGTTATAATGGAAAAGACCTTTGAGTCCTCTAGATAGGATAGGATATAATGCTGCTTCAAACTGCCTGTGATATCTTTCTCACACGCACACACAGGCTGTGAGGGGCAAAATCTGTGCAGTTCATTTTAAAAAAGCTTAATACGAAAGCTTTACATGCTTTATCAGCTCAAAGACAAAAATCTTAGAAAAAGTATTAACCTAAACCAGGTTTTTATATTCATTTTAATAAAGTTAAAAGTTGAATTGTAACTTATATAGTACTTTTTTTTTTTCTTTTTTTTTAAAGAAAGAACGGCATCCAGTTAGATCAGATTTTTACATTGTTTGGTTTTATCAGGTCCTACTTTGGGATCCTGATGCGGTTTGTCGTGTGGTAGAGGTGCGGCAACATGCTGCGTCACTGCATTCTCCCAACTATAATTTTGTATTTGTATGTACATAAAATTATGTAGTACATGGACAAATGTGTTGGTACCATTACAGCTCATTAAAAGAGTATTGTATGCCTCCCAAAAACTCTTCCTCTTCTTTATCCTAGCGTTTATCCCGCTTGGCAGGGTCCGCTTTTCTGCAAATCCGTCTCCATTTGGCATGATCGAGGGCATCTTCTGGGGCGGCATTGACAATCTTCATGTCTTCCTTTATTCTGTCCATCCACCTCTTCTTCGGCCTGCCACGTGGGCGCTGACCACCAGGATCAAACCTCATAGCCGTTTTTGCTACCGAGTTGTTCATACCACCCCAGGTCCCAGCACATGAGGCCTAGGCACCACCTCAGCATTCACATTTCCCTCGTGTGTAGGGCCTGCTCGTGCTTGGCGGTGGCTGGCCAACACTCCAATCCATACAGGGCGACTGGGCGGACTACAGTCTTGTAAATCTTGGCCTTGAGGTGGTCAGGCATTCGCCGGTTACACAGCACGCCCGTTACTTGACGTCACTTCGCCCACGCGGCATTGATCCGAGCTCGCACATCGGGAAGGATGTCCCTGTCGTTACTGATTATCGATCCCAAATACTTGAATTCATGGGTCTTCTTTAGGTCTTCTCCGTCGATGCTGATAGTGCCATCGGTTTGGAGGTATGCCTCCCAATAACTGATTAAATGAAAGCAACTGTCCCATGTATAACTGCATGCCTTTGATAGGTCATCAAGGGTTGAAAACTTGGTGGCAAAACACTACAAATTCTAAAATGGCCTGAACACATTTGTTGGTACCCCTAGAAAAGATCATAAATAATTGCATTAGAGTGATTCTTTAATTAGTATCACACAGACCTCCAATCACTCTTTCAGCCTATTTAATTGAATAATAGTAGTCACTCTTAGCTGTTTGGTTTCATCATCTGTCCCATACTGAACATGGACCAGAGAAAGCAAAGGAGAGAGTTGTCTGAGGAAATAAGACAAGTTTATAGACAAGCATGTTAAATGCAAAGGTTATATGACAGCTTTTGAGCTGCTTGATGATCCTGTAATGACAGCTGCAATAACTATTAAGTTTAAGGTCTATGGGACTGTAGTGGAGGAATATTGACCCCCGAATGGGTAGAAATATAGTGAGAAATGGAAAAAAAAAAAACTAAGGATGAGAGAGAGAGAGAGACATTTAATGATTCTGTGAGAGGGGACAAAACTGAAGTTTTTTGACAAGTTGTATCAGTTCTAGGTCCACCAAAAAAACAGAAAACTAACCTTTCCAAGAAAAGAACACCATACTTACTGTGGAACACGGACAAAGCCAAGTTATGTTTTGGAACTGCTTCACTGCATCTGGCATGGGGTGCCTTGAATCTGTGCAGGGAACAATAAAATCTCAAGACTATCAAGACATTCTGGAGCCAAACATACTGCCCAGTGTTATAAGCTCTGCCACAGGTAATGGATCCTCTAACAAGATAATGGTCCAAAATACACAGCACCCAAGAACAATTACGAACAAAACATTGAACTGTTTTGAAGTGGCCTTCTTCAAATCCTATCAAATATCTATGGAAAGAGCTGAAGCATGAAATCTGGAGTAGGCACCCTTCAAACCTGACACAACTGGAGCAGTTTGCTCAGGAACAGTGGGCCAAACTACCTGCTGGCCATTGCAGAATCTCATGGAGGGCTACAGAAATCATGTTTGCAATAAACTCCCTCTAAAGGTTGTGAAACAATACATTATGTTAAGGATCCTAACCTTGTCCATTCCATTTTCATTTGTGTTATTTGAAATATTCTGTTGAATCAAACCTCTAAAGCAAAGTCTGATTTTTGCTAAATACAGACTAAGCAATGATGAGTGCCAGTTACTTTTGTTAGTTATTTCAGAGACAATTGTGGGTTCTTTTTCATGGAGGGGTACCAATAAATTTGTCCAAATTAGTTATCAATAAGTTGCACTATTTTCTTTATTAAACTGGGTTTGTTTAGGTTATTCTCTACAAGAACAACCTGGCACATTGCCAACTCCAAACATACAGTAACAGAGTAAGTAAAAGAGGTTTTATTGCATTTTTGAGTAGAAATACTAAAGTTCATAAATCTAAATCCATTTCCTGAACTAGAGAGACTTATTTAAGAACAGTGTATCTTTAGCAGCCAAAGCGAAATTGTTTTGCAAACAAGCATCAGTAAGCAAAACTTTTAATTGGTAAGAAAGGGGACATTGTTTTTGTGATATGTTGAATCTAACAGAGAGTACTCTGAATGGCAAGCATCAGTCTTAATGGGTTTTCTTGTCTGTGCCACATATTAAAAACAAACATACTAAAATCTCAGCACAGGAGCATCAGCTAGCAAATCAGACAGATACAAATCAGTTAGCTCCAAGGATGTGATTTTAAACCGACAAAGGGGTCAGACCTAATTTGTATAAATCCATGGCCTTTTTCTCGAAATTAAGGTAAGATTTAAAAAAAAAATCAGTAATTTTATAAAGATACTATCAATGTTCAGTAATGATAATTTAACCTCCAAAACCTGATGCAAACCGGTGTGTATTTTTTTTTCAACTGTGCCTTCACTTAAACTTATGCCCCAACAAACAAGCTGTGCAGATCTAGAAGAAAATGAGGGAGCACTATAAATACGCTTCGGTGAGAAGTTAGTGTCCTGAAGTGTCATGCTGCGTTACTGGTACATTGGGTAGTGTTCCATTACATATACTCATTTGTAGGGGTTTCCCATTCCTCAGAATTATGTAATTTAACTGTCTGGTATATCATTAAGAAGAAAGAACACACTGGTAATCTTAGTAATCGCAAAGGCACTAGTAAGCCAAGGAAGACCCCCACTGCCAATGACAGAAGAATCCTCACTATAGCAAAGAAAAAAAAGTGGCAAATGCCTGTCTTGACAGCTCAGATGCAGCCTTTAGGAGGCAGCTGTATGTGTGTGGCAGAGACTACTATCCACAGAAGACTTCATGAACAGAAATACAGTGGCCACACTGCAAGATTCAAACCACTAGTAGGCCACAAAAACAGGATTACTGTTTGAAAAAGAATTCTGGAAATTGGTCTTGTGAAGAAATGAGACAAAGATGAATCTGTATCAGAGTGATGACAGGAGCAAAGTGTGGAGACAAAAATGATCTGCCCAAGATCAAAAGCAAGCCACCTTATCTTTGAAACACAGTTGTGGCGAGGATGTTAGAGTCTGGGCACATATGGCCGCCACAGGTACTGGCACACTTACCTTTATTAAATGTTGGAACTACTGACATCAGTTGTACAATGAATTCTGAGGTGTATAGAAACATCTTATCTGCTCAATTTCCAGTAAATCCCTCCAAACTCAATAGCTGACACTTCAACCTACAGTAAAATATGATGATCCCAAACATTCTGTTAAGGCAACCACATTTTTCAAGGTTTAAAAAAGAAAAAAATCAAAAGTTCATAAATGGCCAAGTCAGACACCCAAATTTAATCCATGGAGCATGCCATCTAAGGAGACAAGCCCCCGAAAACAAGAAGGAGCTGAAGATTGCTGCATGAGAGGCCTGCCGGGGCATCACCAGAGGAGATAGTCGACACCTGCTGAAGTCTATCAATCACAGACTTCAAGCAGTCATTGCACGCTAGGGATATGCAACAAAGTCCTAAATATGTCTGCTTTAATATACCTATCATTGCTATGTCCCAAACATGATGATGCCCTGAAACAGGGGGACCATGATAAACAAAAATAAATAAATAAATAAATAAAAGTGTTGTCATTTCTACATAGCATGATACAAATATATGCAAATACTCTTAAAATTAAAGTCTGCAATGTGCATTGTAATCATGTCTGAATTGCTTGTTATAACTGCAGTTAATCAAATTGGGCCTAAATCAGCTTGGATATTACTACAATGAAAATTTATTTCATGTTTGTCAAATCTAGTCATTTTAGTTAATCAGTCAAAGCCTTTCATTTTAATTAAGGACATTTCTTTTCAGTTAAGGGAGTTCTTGTGAAAGAAGGTATACATTAGACAGTAAATGTATCTAATTGTCTACTTGTTTAGCTATTTTAATACTAAAAACTCAGATGACGTTGCTTTGATTGAGTAGGTTAACAGATACGGTGTTGAAGCCAATTAATGATATGTTTTACTACAAGGGGGGTTGGGGTTATATGACAAAACCACCTCAGACGAATAGATCCGGTCTCCAATACTGCCATCTAGTTGGAAATTGACAAAAGCAGCATAGTGCACATCTGCAACTATAAACTTCACTGTGCAACTGACTCATTTTGGAAGAGTGAAATAGTTCACTAAATGCACAAAACAATACACTATTGTATCCTAACCATTTAACTCATCCATAATAACTAGCAAAAAAAAAAATCTCATAATGGTGCAAACTCTAACACAGTGATTTTTAATTTTTCTGGGAAACAAATTAGAAAATTTGTTTAGATGTATGCCTAACTATATACACATTCTTTTAAAATTAGTTTTTTGTCTCAAGGTACAGCAAACATCAATAGATACTTACATGTATCCCAAAAGACTCCAAGTCGTAGTAACTGCTGCAAAAGGTGCTTCCACTAAGTACCAAGTAAAGGGTTTCAATTGTGTCAATGTAATGTTTCAAATTTTACTTTTTGAAAAAAAAAAGCGTACATTTATAGAATTTTGTTTTTGCTGTGTCATTCTGGGGTATTTTATTTTATTATTTCAGTACTGCTTGATGAAAGAAAATTTAAATATGAATGATTTTAGCACAAGGCTGCAACATAAGAAGATGTGACAAAACTGAGGGGGCTATAAATACTTTCTAAAGTATATGTATACTTAGCCCAATTTATTAGCATCATATGCCAAGAAAGAGTAATGACCATCTCTTTGTATTCTTGTTGAATACAGTACACAAAATTGGAATTTATACAGAGTGTGCTCGTAAAATGCAATAAAGGCTACTTTATAAATAAAATATTTCTTAAATGTGCTTTTATATCCTATCACCAGATAATCAATGTCCTTACCTAACGTCCTATGCCAATAATCTAAATTCCGATTCAGAAGCCTAAATTCTAAATTACATCATTTGTCTTATCTATACACCATCACCTATTCTCTTTTTGCTAATAAACTTATATTTTGTTAATAATTGCATCATTGTCCTGAATGTTCAAGAACTTTCAGTCTTTTGAGCCAGTTGTTTTTCAGATTTTCCTTTTTGCAAAATAAGAAAATGTTACCTTTGCTAAACTCTGGTATCTGTTTATATTCATAAGCACCCCAGTGCTTTTTGTGTCATATTTTACCATACAAGTATTAATTCTTATTTAGTGACTTCATTAGATGGCATACCATGTTCTTGAGGGTGGCCAGCTGACATGTGTCACCTGAACTTGAACTTTAATTGCCCTTTGCACAAAGTTTATAGATCGATTTCTGTTTAATTGGATATAAAACCATACATAAGTACATGTTGTACTATTTTGTTACTCTAATATTTATAAACCTTGGTAAGCAAACAGTCTGTCTTCAATAAATACTTCCAAATACTGTAAAAAATGAATTTAAAAATGTTCCTTTTAATAATGAAACTATCAATAGTGGCTTTTTTGTTTTTGGATCAATTTTATATTTCAAACCATTTCTTTTGTATGCTACAGTTATTTTGTATCACCCTTTTCAATATTCCAGCTCCCATTTGGATTAAAGTAGGGGTGAAAACATATGAATTCTATGTTCACCTTGTCTTTTTTGAATTTTGTCTCTCCAGTAGCAAGATGTTTCCTATTCAATGAAACTCTCCTCTGCTTTGGCCTTTCACTTCATTCCAATGCTATTCTTAATATCCCCTCATGTGTTCTTGAAACCTGCTCTCTTCATCCCCATCCTTTCCTAATTAAATTCTCTTTATTTTATTTCCATTTAAATAAAAAGACAGGGCTTAAATTGGTGTGCCGAGGTAAACTGCGACACAGCTTCGTTTTTGCAATCTGACCTTCAGCTAGGTACTGAAATTAATAAAATTTGGCAGCTGAAAGGTTTTGTCATATTTTCTGTTCAATCAGTAACAAAAAATAAACCACACACACCACGTGTAAGAAACTGACATTGTGTACAGACTAACAGTGAGCCAATTAAAACATAACCATAGAGTGATGGTGTTTTTGGCATGAAAATATTGGTGGGGCCAAAACTGAAAGAGACGTCAAGTTGCAGAACCATCCTTGTTGCCTAAAAAGACTCTGACCTTCAAGTCCCAAGATGGAACTGAAAACGTTTCAGGCTGCACATATGAGCAAAGGTATGATGAGAACAGCGCAGCGCTGAAGGGACTACCACAGCAACTGTGACACAGGACAGCTAAACTGGGAGCAAAGAAAAATATCCCATTTTCTAAAAAGAAAAATTTTCTAGAAAGAAAATTTCATTGAGCATATCATAAAAATTGGAACAAATCAATTATGAGGACTGAAATTGATATAAACATTTTAACAAATAGATTAAATTATTGAGGGGGCTTTACTATTGTTTACATTTTTTGTCCAACAGCACCACTTGCCCTTAAAGCAGAAAATGTCCTGCTAAAGAGTACAAGACAGGAAGCAAAAATAACCAATGTACCAGTCATTTCTTTCATAACCTCTGCATGAGTAGGTGGGCACATATTAGTCACATACATTTGTGGTTAACAACTAGCATCCCCTTTGAAGCTATAATTTGCAAGGCAGATCATCAGTTCCACTGTTAATGGAGCAGCAACAGGTGATTTGCTACTTGGTTAGTAATGAACAACGCTGGGAACTCACAACTCAATTTGGAAGTCCATGGACCCAATATACCCAATTAACAGACGTCATCTGGACCCATCCCAAAAGTTGTACATTTAGCTTATACAAAACCATCAAATCCAGCCATAACTTCTCTGGTTCTTCCTTTACCCACAATTTAATCACACATTTACCAAATGGTTTCCGTCAATTTCTGCTTCTTTGTTGTCCATTTAATGAATGGATCGTGGTACCAAGCTGTCTCAATGTTGGGAACTTTTTTTTTTCCTCCACTCAGAGTAGAGCCCAAGTTAACTTTAACAGAAGGATCAAATACAACTGACTGTCACAAAGACACTTCAATGACAATGACATTTGAATATTATTCAGTATATAACAACAAAAAAAGGTAAGGCCATCTGGCCAGAAGGACAGGAAAAACAAAACTCCAGTTAGGCTGGAGAAAAAAAACATCTGGATGCCTCAAGTCACTGGATGAGCTCCACTTGTAATATGATCTGGTGTGTATACCCCCAGACCATTAAAATCTCACATGCAATTAAAACATTTTGAAACAAGTAACTGTTTCATGTAAAGATAAATGAAGTTCAAAGCATACAAAAGAATAAGTCTTAGAAAGTCTAGATCTTAGGGATTTGCACTGATAATTTTGAAGATTGCCAGTTCAAATCCTGTAAAACGCCAAAAGTGACTCTACTTCGTTGGGTCCTTGAGCAAGGCCCTTAACCTGCAATTGCTCCGTCCTGGGTATGATGTTAATCTGCATCCAGCCTTGCATGTAGGCCCTCCAACCTGCAGGGAAAAACCTTGGTATTGGTTGCAGAATTGGCACTCCAGCTACTATAAAAACCTCATCTGAACTAGTGTGGTGCTGAGGTGTCACCCGTTGCATGGCTGCACTCGGGTGCAGAGTTGGTTTGTCATGTGGTAGGTGCGGTAATGTGCTGTATCAGCATGTGCTCTTAACCTCTCTTAATGCAGCCCCAAACCTTAAACCATAAAAATCCTCTCACCAACCCAAAGCCTATTCATATGTCAGCTTGAAGCAATCTGCTCACACCCATGTAAAATTCTAGTAACAAAGACACACTTTGTGCTGCCCATGATTTGTAACCGGACATTATGGACAACCACGTCATGTTAAGACATCTGCCAGCAGGGAAGCAGTGCTTAAAAACCTGCCTTGCCTCCCCAAAAATAAAAAAAAAAGCTTTCTTAGGGTAAAAGTTACCAAATTGTTATGCTCTTTCACATGGTTAAGAAATTTTATTCTGAAGTCATAAGGACTAGTGAAACCCTGTGCTGCAAAACTCAAAATATGAAAATTTCACCTATTGTTCTGACAAAAGTATACTCCCCAACCTAACCACACACCCCCAAGTGTAAGGGGAGCATCTGCACAGTTCGGGCAAATTTAGGATGCTCTGCCATTGTCTGAAAGAATTTCAGAGGTCTGTATTGGCGTCCACCTTGTGACCCAGGGCTTGCATAAGCATTATAACAACTGGCATAATGTCCTAAGAACAAGGCTACTTTTGGATTTCAGATTGTTCACTTTTTATTTTTATGACTGTAATCAAGTGATCAACAGTGGCCATATTGGTATCATTATTCTCTAAATTAGACACAAAAACATTTTTTGAGTAACTGGAACAAAACAGAATACCCTGGTACAAATCTGGAATATTTTGGCTCACATTTAATTTTTTCTGGGCTGTGACAGGACTTTCTTTTTTTAAATAAGAAAGAAAAAAGAACAAGGCATGTGAATGCATTATATGAGTGGCATTGAGAATGATAAAATGGAGGGCGGAGTGGTGCCTCTGAGGCTAAGGATCTGCACTGGTATCCCGAAGGTTGCCGGTTCAAATCCCTGTCACTGCCAAAACAGATCCTACTCTGCGCTGTACAATGGCTGACCCTACGCTCTGACCCCAAGGGGTATGAGAAAACTAACAAATTCCTAATACAAGAAATTGTATATGGCGAAATAAAGAGCAAACAAACAAAAAAAAAATGGCAGAATAGCAGGATGAACCCTATTTTGTTTACATTTTTTAATTTTTTCTGAATTTTTAAAAACATGACTATAACACCCCCCCCCAAAAAAATCCAATATTAGAATAGCAGCAGAGGAGGCTAGTCATGTTCTTTAGCATTCACAGAATCTTTTCCTGAAAAGAGGAATTGGTGTGAAACCCAGTTAACATACTGTAAATCTGGATATGTGGAAATTAAGCTAATTCCATTCCAGACAAACCTGGATTTTGTCATATCTGTGCTTCTGGAACAGATACAGCCAGAATTAAATGATGTGTGAGGATGATGCAGATAGTTGCATAACCCTACTTTTTGAAACATGCTTGAGCTTTGTCTGTTCCAGAAACAAATACTTGATGAAGTTCAGCGCAGTTCGAGAATAACCAGCTCCCTGAAACTAACCTGCAGAAAGATGGTTTACTGTGAAGGATTAATACAATAATTAGTTAGCAAAGCATCCAACAACATTTAAGGAGCAGAGAAAGCTGATGAAACAATCAATTAATGTTGAAAATGTGATGTCCCTTCTTAGATTTACCAGTCAACATAGATGCACAACTTTATCAGAAAGGCTAATTAGACAGACCCCCAAAGAATGCCTACATGAGCAGGATCATTTTGCATCAGAAACTTTCAAACATCTCAACAACCTTATAAAGCAGGTTCTCTCCAATGTAACAGGTCATGCAATTGCTCTGACATTGATAAAAATCCAGTGCATGGCCCTTAGGTGTCTCCAACACAGAAAGCTACCATTAGTTTTTGCTGTAACATATTGACCAAGCTTAGCCATACAGAATGATCAGAACAGTGTACCTAGCTTTAAAGCAGGATCATGTGTTGTGGTCCCGGATCCAAGATTTGCAACCATGGCTAAAAAGGAATTCTACAGAATCACAGAAAAGGCAATATAAACATCTGGGACATTTCTGAGTAACATTTAATAATAATCCATTCACTAGGGGCACAAGCTCCAAAGCTTAATTCATCCTTTTAAAGGAATGCCTGGGATGACGGTCCACCCCCATGAAAACAGACAAATTGGCTTAGAGATAATTTGGTTGCTTGCTATTACTTTTATTCATGGAATTTCTGACCATTAACTTAGTTCCATTCTTTCACCTCACATTTGTCTTTACTGGCTTGCTTTTTATATACTTTACCATGCAGCACTTGCAACTATACATGGTAAAATCACCAGTGTTAACTCTTAAGTGCATATATTGAAAAAGTAGGCCCATACAGACACTTAAGTGCTAATTGAACACTAACAAATTTCCTACATATACTTATTATGAAAGACAGCTACTCAACTGTACTTTACTGCTAATAGGGCACTTTGGATAAAATTAGCTTCTAAATAAATGTATTACTAGATTTCCCAATGTTATTGGCTTTATGAATGGGCCACACATCTGCAAAGCACTACAGCCTAATGAAGGTGACTATGTGAACAGGAAATCTTTTCACATCAGTGTGCAGGTACAGACAAAAGCCCAACTGTGGATCAAATGCTTCATACAAATATCCATGTATCCTGTTCTCTTAAGATATGATACACTACATCATTACAAATGTCAAGGGCAAATATCCAGCTTTTGTACACAGTTTCAGAGTTTTCTGCAACTCAACCTTTCTGACACAACTATAAACAGGGTAAGTTATCATGCGATAAGACAGGTGCTTTTCTACGTCTTCTTGGCACAGATTTGTGT
The DNA here is from genome assembly GCF_016835505.1 of Polypterus senegalus. NCBI lineage: Eukaryota > Metazoa > Chordata > Cladistia > Polypteriformes > Polypteridae > Polypterus > Polypterus senegalus. The sequence continues at coordinate 174,020,230 of NC_053154.1, forward strand.
ATTAAAGTATTAAAAGTTTAGGCTATTTTGGAATGCAATTACAGGGCAATATAATGGTATTCTCCTCAGGGAAGGATTTCCCTGCCTGCACTTCCTGATGATCCCTACCCTTAGCCAGAATCTGTTGCATAGGTAAATCACAGGCAGGCCCACTGGAAGACCAGACCCAAGGTTGAGATGATCACAAGCATCCTCAACAATCCCTGCATCCTCTAAGGTCCTGTCCAGAAGAGGCCTGGGGAAGGTGCATAGAAGGTTTGAGAAATGCCATAGTTAAACATGCTTTACATACTTTATAATATTACTTTATAACTTGTGCTCCAGTATTTCATATTTTATTCTTCCGAACTTGTAGATGTACATAGTTCCACCTGGAGGTCATATTTTTGGATATGATCTGGAATGTAGATCTTGTATTACCAGTAGTTTTGGAGACAAGTACTAATGTACTGGCCATCGTAAGGTTTTTGAAAGTAGATACAGCCTCATTCACAGTTTGTCCAATGTATACCGCTGAGCATGAACTGCATGGAATGCTGTACACTGCGTTTCGTGTTTCTGCTGTCAATTTCTTGTTTTTAGCATTAAAGAGGACCGTGCGCAGATTGTTTATGTGTTTATGGGTTTGTGTGCTATTCTGACACCTGACTTGGCCAGGATGCGTGCTGCACCTTCAGACACATTGTGGTGATAAGGGAGTGGGTGCCAGGAGGGGTGGGGGTTCGGATTCAAGTCAATTGTTTGCTGAGCTTTTTGGCGTCTTCTGTGTAGTTTTCGATTAATGAAAGCTCAGGAATAAAAACTACTTTATGATACGCGATTCATTTTCTCCCTTTGTGGATCTCCAGCTGCAAATATGCTAACCATATCACAGACCTTCTCTTCCACACACATACATACATACATACATACATATATGTATATGGGAATATAAATTCTCAATCTTGCAACAACAGTAATACATGATACACACTGTTGGACGGATCTCCGTTGATGTCATGGCTCTTTCCATTTCTATTGGAAGAGGTACAGTAGCTTTCTGGCTCAGGCTGAAGGTGAAAGGGATGTGGTGGCACGGATCAGCCTCCCGTTTTACAGTCATTTATTCCTAGTGGCTGTGTAATGAAAATAAACCATGATGTCTGATTCGGATTTAAAATTGCTGTTTATATATTATCATCATTAAAGGGTGAGCGCGCGTGCCCATGCGCACACACAGCAGTCAATTTACCAATGACAGTTCACGTAAATGGCTTTGGACTGTGTGTGACATTGTCCATGCTTATGGTGCCCAAGGATTGGTGCCCCACGACCTAGCCCAGGAGAAGAAGATTAGAAAAATAGATGGATACATGTGCATACAGATATCAATGCAGAGGGAAAGGTGGGGGGAAAATCCACATTACTATTTTAACAAGTAAAGGAAACTAATGCAGGCCGAACACAATCTTTTGGTAAGATATTTTAGACTGTATTTATTTGCAAAAATTAGACATGCTTAAATGCATATAACTTTTCAAGTAAGATAGCACCGTTAGGGATACGTACTTACTGCACAATACAATCGTTGTCAACACCTTCATATTATAAGTATTTCACGGGCCACCAGTTACGGTTTCACTCGATCAGAAATATCCCTCCAAGCATCTCCCTTTCCCTGCAGCAGCTGCAGTATTCTTTTTTTCTTTGAAAAAAAGATGCAAAAGTGTTTTTGATCTTCATATGCTGCGTTTAGCGCCACTTCTATAAAACACAGTTGCTCTTAGTTTTTTAGCCTTATAATACATGTTTGATAAGCACAGAAGGTCTTTTAAAAGTTTGCCGTAAGCTCGTAACCACATATCAGTCTGTCCTGGATTGTGAGATTGAGCTGAAATCCAACGTTTTGGCGCCGGAATTCTGCTGGCGCGAAATCCCGTTATAGCAATCAGGTTTTTCCAAGCTATCTAGAATGGACCACTGGCCTTTAATGGTGCTCCACAATAATTCCAACAGTAGACGCCATTCCATTCCATTGAGTTTCACTTGAGTGACAAAGAGAGCCTGGGAGATCGCAATTATTTTTGTTAGTATCTTCCTTGATTATATCAGAGATGGGGGGCTATGAGGTTGAACACACGCACGCGCGCGCACACACACACACAATGCGCCCGTTTAATACCAAAAAAAAAAAAAAAACTGGTAGACACCATGGCACTACTGAAAGCAGAAAGGAAAAATTATTATTGTTATTGTTATTAACATTCAAATGCATCCTGTTGCCAATAGTTTTACCTTTTGCACGAGACTGTGCATTTGGTGATCCACTTCAAATATTAAGAAAGGGGATCATTTGCACTGTGTTTATGATGTATGTCAGAGTTCATCATTTTCTTGCAGACCTCAGTTGCACAAGTCCTACAAATAAAGAGCGATGCACTTTACAATAAAAGTGTTCCCACTTTAATGTCCGCAACTTTGCTACAGGGGATAAACCTGACCTGTTTTGCTTAACGCTCTGCTGAGTATCTATGGACTAGAACAGGGGTCCTCAATCCCAGTCCAGGGGCCTCATGTATAACGCCGTGCGTAGAACTCGCACTATAACATGGCGTAAACACAAAAGCCGAAATGTGCTTACGCACAGAAAAATCCAGATGCAGGAATCTGTGCGTACTCCAACTTCCACGTTCTTCCGCTGCATAAATCCCGATCAGCGTGAAAACTAACGCTCGTGCACGCGCATTTTGTAACGCCCCAAATCCTCCCAGAATTACGCCTATTTGAATATGCAAATCAATATAAATCGCCCTTAAGCGCAGCCTTCTGTGAAAAGACAATGGGAAAAGCACGGGAAAAATATAAGAATTTCAGCGAATACCAAGTGGAGGCAAAGGAAAAACATACTATTTGTTCAAATAAACCGTGGTATAATCAACAAAATGAAGTTGATCGAGTGACATAGCGTGTTGGAGAAACTTGAAAGCTCACATTCACAAAATCGCACAGTGCCGGAAATAAAAAAGAAGTCACATATCAAAGTTGCCGTGAAAAGAAGAGTTGTAAGCCCACTGTCTTAGTGTAATGTGAAACCTTATTAGGGTACAGAGAAAAAAGCCACACGGTGGGGAAAAAGCACGAAATGTCAACTTCAATCTCGACATTTCCACTTTAATCACGTAGTTTATTTTGTCATTTAGTAGAACATTATAAACTTCATCTTAAAATCGTTTAATTAACCAGTTTCTCAAATCACATCGTAATTAAAGTAGCACATTAAATGCTTTGTTTTGTATTTGATCTTCTACTCGTATGTGATCTATGTGTGTGAATCACTACTTGCTTCTTAAACTGGCTCTCTTCCTCCAACTGGACACAGAGTCCATTACATTTGTGATATTACAGCTCTCTGAATAACTAAAATACTGAGATGTATACGTGATGTCATTTTCATGATGATAGGAGCTAAAGCACATTATTAAACATGTGTTTCATGAGTCGTGCTCATGACAAGCATTTATCTTTTGTCGAAATTTGTCGCTGCGTTTTTAGCTGTGTTGTTATTTTCTCTTTCTGTTTTATATTCAATATATATTGGCGTAGCCGTCACTGCAGTCAGTGCTTTTCTTTCCCCAAGTAACCGATCGCCATACAATCAGCTCTGTAATAGGAGTTAAGCCATCTGTAAGCTTAGCGCCGATTCTTCAAAACGTTTAAAGAACATTGAAATATCTTCGTAGTACATGTTTAATTATTCTATCCTTACGACACTCCCAGTGAAGAATATAGATTATTTAAATGAAGTTAAAGTTTTATGTGTATAATTTAACAAACATATTTTGCTGCATTTCACCTTAAAAATGATATCGTCATCATATGTAAATACGCGCTTTATAAAGTGGCCCAGGTTGTGAGATATTATAACTGTAGTGCAAGTTTACAGTGGGGTGATTGTACTTATAAGTACAAACCGTTCTACAAGGAGCAATTGATTGAATGCATTTAAAGTTCTTGGGATTAAACTGTTTCTGAACCGCGAGGTCCGTACAGGAAAGGCTTTAAAACGTTTTGCAGTGGCTGAGGTAGCGTGTGCTTGAGTCTGTATCCCGATAATTCTCTTTCCGATCAGCTGCTGCTGTGATTCACACTCAGATACAGTGATATAAATACTCCGAGTCGTGCGGTGAGAGTAATATGGAAAAAGATGATCCGCTGTGGCAACTCCTAACGGGAGGAGCTGAAAGAAGAAGAAGGTGCAGTTAGAGTAACAATGCTAAAGCAGTTATGGTATTTGGAATACTATGGCTGTTCCCTGTTATTGTATATTGTTACAAGTTAATTACAATCAGTTACACTAATAAACAATATGCGGTTAGTTTCTGTGTATTTATAAAGCCGCGTCATGAAAATAATGAGTAATCACACAAGAACAGTACATTGCTTTGGCGCTGGGTGCCGCCAGTTTGCAAAACCGGCGGAGAACTTGCGTCGACAAGGCATGAGGTACCGTGGAAAAGTGCGTGGATTTACACCAAGTGTAGGTTTTATACATCGCGATTTGAACGTGGAAAAGTTCTTACGCAACATTTCTGTGCGTACGCACCGTTTATACATGAGGCCCCTGGAGAGCCGCAGTGGCTGCAGGTTTTGTTCTGACCTGGTTGCTTAATTAGAAAGCAATTCTTGCCAATAAAGCACTAACAAGCTATGAAATTAAATTAACTCTGCTATGTCAGGTCATTCTCATATCCTAGATTTTCTTTCCCTTTCTATCATGCAAATGATTTGAAGGCTAAAATGGACGAGTAATTCTCAGTCCTTCACTTTTTTCTCTTCATTTTTCTTCCAAGTATTTAATTAAACCCAATAGTGCAGATAAATACACACAGGTGTAAATGTAAATAAGCTAAATGGAGAAATGCTGCTCTCTCTTGTCATTTGCATGTTATTGATAATAAGGAGCAACTAAAATAGCTGTTTAAGACAAAATTAAGCAATAAGGGCTCAAAATCACTAAAGTGAAGCAGAAGTGTTACTTTAGAAATAAGTGCTTTTTATTAAGCAACTGGGTTGGAGCAAAAACCTGCAGCCACTGCAGCTCTCCAGGACCGTGATTGAGGACCCCTGGACTAGAACGTAAGTACCCCAGTCTGAGTTTACCCATTTATGCCATATACAGTACTCACCTGGGGCCTCATGTATAAACGGTGCATACGCACAGAAATGTTGCGTAACAACTTTTCCACATTCAAATCGCGATGTATAAAACCTACACTTGGCGTAAAGCCACGCACTTTTCCACGGTACCTCATGCCTTGTCGTACACAAGTTCTCCGCTCGGTTTTGCAGACTGGCGACACCCAGCGTCAAAGCAGTGCTACTGTTCCTGTGTGGTTACACCTTATTTTCCTGACGCAGCTTTATAAATACACTAAAACTAACCGCATATTGTTTATTAGTGTAACGCATCCGATTGTAATTAACTTGTAACAATATAATGGTCCAGGGAACAGCCATAGTATTCCAAATACCATAACTACTTTAGTGTTGTTACTCTCACTTTTCCTTCTTCTTCTTCTTCTTTCAGCTCCTCCCGTTAGGAGTTGTCACAGTGGATCATCTTTTTCCATATTACTCTCACTGCACCACTCGAAGTATTTATATCACTGTATCCGAGTGTGAATCACAGCAGCAGCTGATCGGAAAGAGAATTATCGGTATACAGTTTCATGGACACGCTGTCTCAGCCACTGCAAAACGTTTTAAAGCCTTTCCTGTACAGACCTCGCGGTTCAGAAACAGTTTCATCCCAAGAACTTTAAATGCAGTCAATCAATTGCACCTTGTAGAACTGTTTGTACTTATAAGTACAATCACCCCACTGTAAACTTGCACTATAGTTATAATATCTCACAACCTGAGCCACTTTATAAATCTTGTATTTACATATGATGACGATATCATTTTTAAGGTGAAATGCAGCAAAATATGTTTATTAAATTATACAGATAAAACTTTAAACTTCATTTAAATAATCTATATTCTTCACTGGGAGTGTCGTTAAGGATAGAATAATTAAACATGTACTACGAAGATATTTCAATGTTCCTTAAACGTTTTGAAGAATCGGCGCTAATCTTACAGATGGCTTAACTTCCATTACAGAGCTGATTGTGTGGCGATCGGTTACTTGGGGAAAAAAAAGCACTGACTGCAGTGACGGCTACGCCAATATATATTGAATATAAAACAGAAAGAGAAAATAACAACACAGCTAAAAACGCAGTGACAAATTTCGGCAAAAGTTAAATCCTTGTGTCATGAGCATGAGGCGGCTATGCAGTGTCTGCAACGGACGTGGCCATCCACCGTGCATAAGCTACCTTACTGACATTGGCGGGCGAAGGAGCCAGCGATTCTTCCTCTGCCCAGTGCCACCAAAAGCCTAGAGCCGCCCCCGAGTACTGCTGCAATAAATTATTTCATCGGAATGAAACACATGTTTAATAACGTGCTTTAACTCATATCATCATGAAAATGATATCACGTATACATCTCAGTATTTTAGTTATTCAGAGAGCTGTAATATCACGAATGTAATGGATTCTGTGTCCAGTTGGAGGAAGAGAGCCGGTTTAGGAAGCAAGTAGTGATTCACACACATAGGCACAAAGAAGATCAAATACAAAACAAAGCATTTAACGTGCTACTTTAATTACGATGTGATATGAGAAACTGGTTAATTAAACGATTTTAAGATGAAGTTTATGATGTTCTACTTTAATGACAAAATAAACTACGTGATTAAAGTGGAAATGTCGAGATTGAAGTTGACATTTCGTGCTTTTTCCCCACTGTGTGCCTTTTTTCTCTGTACCCTAATAAGCTTTCATATGACACTCAGACAGTGGGCTACAACTCGCCTTTTCACGGCAACTTTGATATGTGACTTCTTTTTTATTTCCGGCACTGTGCGATTGGGTATTTGGGGAAAGAAAAGTAAGGATAGGAATTGGAGGTTAGTACATTTGAAAGAGACAGGACTGCTACAATAAAGTATTTCATTGAAGGTCGCATATGGCGCAGCAGCATCTTGTGTGAGACATGAACAATCACTGCACCATTGTGTTCCCATGTTTAATAACATGCTTTCATTCCAATCATCATGAAAATGATATCACGTATACATCTCAGTATTTTAATTATTCAGAGAGCTGTAATATCACGAATGTAATGGATTCAGTGTCCTGTTGGAGAAAGAGAAAGAATGGAATTTCATAGTGATTCACACACACAGAGCACCTAGAAGATCAAATACAAAACAAAGCATTTAACGTGCTACTTTAGTTACAATCGGATTTGAGAAACTAGTTAATTACATGATTTTAAGATCGACTTTAATGACAAAATAAACTACATGATTAAAGTGGAAATTTCGAGATCAAAGTTGACATTTTGTGTTTTTTTCCCACTGTGTGCCTATTTTTTTTTTTTTTTGTCTGTACCCTAATAAGCTTTCATATGACACTCGGACAGTAGGCTACAACTCCCTTTTCAGGGCGACTTTGATACGCGACTTCTTTTTTATTTTGGCACTGCGACTTTGTGAACTTGAGCTTTCGAGTTTCTCCGACATGCTATGTCACTCGATCAACTTCCTTTTGTTGTTTATACCACTGTTTAAATCAACAAATAGTATGTTTTTTCTTTGCCTCCACTTGGTATTCGCTGAAATTCTTATATTTTTCCCCGTGCTTTTCCCATTGTCTTTTCACAGAACGCTGAGCTTAAGGGCTATTTATATTGATTTGCATATTCAAAGAGGCGTAATTCTGGGAGGAGTTGGGGTGGGACAGCACGTGCGTGCATGAGCATCACTTTTCACGCTGACTGGAATTTATGTAGCGAAAGAACATGGAAGTTGGCAAACACACAGATTCCTGCATCTTGATTTTTCTGTGCGTAAGCACATTTCGGCTTTTGTGCTTACGTCATGTTATAGTGCAAATTCTACGCATGGTGGTATGCATGAGGCCCCAGATTTTAGGGATCTGTACTGGTAATCCGAAGGCTGCAGGTTCGAATCTTGTAAAACTGACTCTACTTTGCCATTTAAAGCTAAGGCAAATGTGTAACATTTCCAGATTTCATATAAATGTAAAGCTTGCTCTGCTGTGCTATGAATCCAGAATAACAGAAGAAAATAAACAGCTAATTAAAAATGATTATCTGTTAGAGATAAAATAACTCACTGATTGAGAAACTGGCTAAAACAGGAACCAGTATCCAACAAAAAAAGACCAGCTCAATTATAGTCATGATTTTGTACAATTAATACAGTAGATACCATGTCTAGTGTTAAATTTTCAGTACATCCCAAACAAGGAATTTCATTCATTATTAGGCAATCATGAAGAACATGGCTACTGTATGTTCCATATAAAGTAATTAAATTGGCATTTCAGTTTCAAGTAGATTAGACAATCAGAATTGTACAATTATTTCTCATTAACATTAAAAATGAGATATACTATACACAGACATAAATGCACAGTATATACTGATTAAAAAAATAAACTTATTTTCTCAAATGGGAAAGCTATAGCTATAACTTTTGTATTTCACACAAGGTTCTCACTTTGTTCTAAAACAATGCAGCTTGTGCAATTGGGAATTGTAACTTGCCAAACACATGAAAAATTGTTACATGCACTTTTACCTGACAAGGTTCAGATGGAACAATGTTTAATCATATCATCATTAAAATGAAATTGAATCTTGGGTCACAGCAAGGAAAAGAAAATGCTTAATCAGTCGTATGTACATTTTGTAATGCCTCGAATGTCACTATAAGCAAGGCAGAGAGTCATTTGCTTGCTGCAGGTAGGCATTTCACATCACCATATTGCCAGACGCTACGGACTATGCTTCCCTAACAGTAAACAGTATTTAAGCAGACCAGCATGGTACATGACTATCCAAGGTATTAACTCCACTAACTGACCAGAGCAAGCCTGACCCATTAGAATGAGAGGTTCATTCTGTATTTACCACCCATATTGCTGCTGAAAATGCTGGTAGACACAATGCCCACATCAATGACAGGATAGTGCTGGCACTGGTCTACTGGTCAGAGATCTTTACATGTCACTACAGAAAGACAACGCCCCATCAGACACACATGTGCTGCCCTTATAAATGCTGGTGTTCAGGTTATGTTTTCACTTCTAAACTTATCCCCATAGAGCACCTTTGGGATACCTTGGATAGCAGCATCTGGAGATGTGACCTTCTGCCTAATAACAGCAAGCAGCCTCTTCAGGCCCGTTTGCAGGATTTATTTATTGTTATTTTAGAAATTAAGGAGGAATTTTAGTTCAACAGCAAGTGTGTTTTCTCCCATCTTTATATAGAGGGAATGAAACAAAAGATAAAATGTTACCTACTTTAAACCATTGCAGAAACATTTTAAGTTCTGCTTATTCTGTATTCTCACCAGCCTTTTTCTTACTAATGTCAAGTATGTTTCTTTGATTTTTGCAGAAGATTAAATTGATTAGAAAGTAATCATTTTAATATGCTTGAAACCATATAAACAGTTTCTTGGCTACCCAGAGGTTTTCAGAGACTTGTGACCACTGAGGCCTGACGACAAAGAAAATACTCACCTGAAAACCCTTAAAAAAAGAAAACAGTATTTATTGTGAAGGACAGAACTTCTCACTATGGCAAAAAAGGAGTCAATAGGACTCTGCAAACACTGTCAGAGGGATTTTTTAAGTAAAACCTATGAAGACATCAGAGTGTGAAGAAGTCTGGAAGACTACAGGTGCTATACAGAGCTCAGAGATGCGGAGACACTAGGGTTCAGTATACTGTATAAGCTCTAGCCATTTGGTCCTATAGTATTTCTGGGCCTTACATGATACCAATAGTGATTCCCAAACCTTGACATGTGGATACCTTAACACTGAGACAGACTGAATCTTGACTATGGAGGAGAGTTTAATAGGTTAGTGGCAAGAGAAAGCAAGACCAGGTTTCAGACAGAGAGAAAGAGAGAGGGACAGATGAAGGTGAGAAGAATGGTTTTTGTAGTACCCAATAGGCAAGTGGATGGGCCATCAAACCAGATGGTGAGTATTTCTAGTTTCTTTTGTGTGTGTGTGGGTGTGTTTGTGTATGTCCCTCCACCACTGTGTTCTCCCAGTGATAAATCCAGACTTGTGAACTTTTTTTATTTGTATATGCATATTGTTTTTGTTACACTGGGGATTAAAAAACATTGAAGAGAAAAATCTGCAGACTGTTGATGTTTAATGTTTACTTTTAAAATGTGAACATCGTTTAACAAAATTATCACCTGAAAGGCGGCGGTGAAATAAACCCACGAAAGTATACCTACCCACCTATGTATTATGTTTATTCTTATTCTTGCAAATTTAGCTTGGGTGGATTTTTTAAGTCACTGCCTTCCCCACCCAGAAAAAAAGCGCGAGGGTTAAGACTCCTTATATGAAGCTGTGGTTTTGATAAATTTGGAACAGGCAGTGCAGGGCGCAGTGAGTTGGACTACAGAACAGAAACAAAGAGCGCAGAAATGTCCTTGAGCAAAGCATCAAGTTTACCGCGCTAGAGATAGGTGATCAGCCTCGACTCGTGTTGGAAATTGGGTGTAACAGTAACGGTGCGCGTCTTAGTTTGTTTAAGAAGCGCGACTACAGACTCGTGCAGAGGAATAACGGATCGGGTTTTCTCCGCCAAGATTAAACCAACACCAAAGGAAAACATGTTTTCTTTTCCAAAAGGAATGGAATACTACATAAAAACGACCAAATTAAGCAGTCGATAACTATATTAGTCTTATTCAAAACCAAAAAACACGTTTTGCATGGTCCTGCTTTAAAAACATTAACTTCTTTAAACTCCTAAGGAGTACATTTGTGGGGAACAGTGAATCCTTTTTCGTGCCAAAGTTCAGCATCGAAGTGGAACCCCTGGGGACTTAACCCAAAACAAATAGCTTCAATGAAGTTCAACAGACGGGTCTGTTTTGCGCCAAGTGTGCTGCTGCTCCGAGGTAAGTGTGCTGCCTATCGGCTCCTCTAGTCTGCGTGTCTCCAAGCCGTCACTTTCCCTTCTTTTTCTTCGTATACTACATAGAAAATCTGTTCATAAACTTTTAAAATGTCATTGATGAGTTGATAACTTCTAGTAAAAAAGAAAATCGTTAAAGTAATTTAATTTAGCCTTAACCTAAATCACGTTGCACGTGTGTTGAAATATTTACATCATCAAAGACTGGCGTCCAGTCCGGGATTGATTCCTGCTCTGGACCTGATGTTGCCAAGAAAAACTCCAGCCTCCGAGACCCTGGCTGGTAAAGCAGGTTACATGATAGATGGATGGGGGTAGGTTTTGTGTGGTTATCTAAAGAAAAACGTCTCACACTGATTGTACCTTTTAAACAAGGCGTTTTTCAATGCAATTATTTTAAAATATAAATTTGTGAATACAGTATGCCGTAGTGACTTTTAGCTGCATTATATCTGAATGCGAAAAATGTGGACTGAGTTTTTATAGAATTCTGTATGGGATTTGAACAGCATAATTTTCTTTGAAACTATTTAGTACCGTTTTCTATTAAAGAATCTATATGAAATACTAATAAATGTTTTTTCAATGTTTTTTTGCTTGCGATGGGCAGTTATTCGAGTGTTGGTCCCTGTCTTGAATCCTAATCTGCAGGAATGAGATCATTGTCGCGATCACGAACTGAATGAATTTCATTTGATAATGCATACATGAACTGAAGCATTAGCAAAATTATGCGCAAAGAATGAAACCTATACTTGCTGTACCTTAAATACTATGTTTTTTTTTAACACAGTCTTAAGTCTGAGAATGAGTACGCGCCTGACTTCTGCAAAATTGTATTTCATTACGACAGGAAAAGACTTCCGTAAGGATTTTTCCTTTTCTGAACATATATTGTAATTTGCTTTGGAATAAGTCACAGTAGATAACGTTTTCTTTAAAAGAAGTTTCATACAATTCTGATAATATTAACGCTAAAGACTGTCTGTCTGGGATTTTCTGGCATCCCGACCGGTTTTTGATAGCCCACAGTTACTGGGTTGAAAGGTGGTGCTAAAGGCGGATTATTGATTGTGCTCGAAACGTGCTTTTGGCTGGTAGTTCATTGTTCACACATTCATTGTGGCTTGATTTTAGATGAATATCAAATTTTATTGCACCTGAAAATCCCATATATAACTAGTACTGGTATAACACTAGCACTGGTATAACACTACCAGTGTTGTGTTTTCTCATATGCAGCTTCCAGTAAAAGCAGAATATATTCATAAGATCTATAATTAATATCACTACTTAAATTAGGGTGGTTTCATGTTTGTCTATTTTTTTTCCATTAGGTTATATGACATGATATATTCAAGTTGCATTTTTCCCAGAAGGATGCCCCTCAGGAAGTGCTTTAATCAAATAGCTCATCAGAAGTGTTTTTCAAGACTTTTGATTTTTAAGAGGAAAAAAACGACATTAGCAGATTTTGTGTTGTGACCTAGCTTGGAGATGGAGCTTATTGAGTCAATGTCTTCTGCAGGTGTTTCTGTACGCGCTGCATGCGCTACACTTATATCCTTTACACAAGCACACTTACCTAGAGAATATTTTGTGCTTTTTTATTTAAACAGCTGCTAAATATGTTATTCATATACTCCAGAGAAATGTTCTTCAAACTTTTAGTTTAAAACAACACTTTTCCCACTAGAGATCTCTTGGCAGAGTTAAACATTTACTTTCCACCATTGCCATGTTTTGTGGATTAACAGTGTATGTTATCCTGATGTTAAGGTAAACTAGGTTAAAGGCTAACATGGGAGCTTGTATCCAAATTTGTTAGTAACAAACGTTCTCATACTGTTTTGTTGCCTGGTGCTCTTTGTTCCTTTGGTATTACTCTGGATTGTACACTGTTGCACCATCATCCTGTGTTTTTTTTTGTTTGTTTCATAATTCTTTTTATAAGGTATGGTATCCTATTTCTCTCTGCTGTCTTGTTACCTTTTCTGTCAGTCTCATTGCTTTAAACACTTCTCCAAATGTCTTATTACCTGCCAATCATTCTAAATTTTTCATTATAATGCCTCCTCTTTCATGTGCTATGTATTATTTTACTCCTTTTGGCTTCTTGTCACCTTGAATTACTCCATTATATTGATCTCAATTATTTTGCTATGCTCTGTCATATTACATATTCTCTTTCTACTCTGTTCAACAGTGTTACCTTTGCATTACTTAATATATTGCTTTCCAGAGAATTAATTTTGTTCTATTTCACTTTCCTTTATCATCAACAATTATATTCCCTTCCTCCTATTTTGTCACCTGTTAAACTAGCATTATAAGATGATCTTGCCTCATCCCTCTCCAGTCATTATAATGTGATCTTGTCTAATCCTTCTCCAATCTGCCTAATGTACTGCACTTCAATTTTCAGCTCCACTAAACCATCTACTTCAAACACAAGTGTGCTCCCCTTGCTTCTTCTGAATTATTGTAGCTTTAATTATCTCCTGTTATTCTCTACTAAAGTTTGTTCTATTGTATTATCACTCTACCGCATATCCCTTTTTTCATCTGATGTTTTGTCTCCCTCCAACTTCGGACAGATTCTTTTCTCTAGACAATGTTCTGTCTATCCATCTGGATGTCTCCTTCTATTCTACTGTGCTACATTACCACTGCTTAAAGGGCTACGTCTGTTTCCCCAAACTCTTCTCTCTCGTCTTGCTACATCCTGCACTCCTCACAATCTGCTGAATTCTGAAAAGCTTCACTCCACCCAGGTGGGGCTGGCCAGATCAGTCACAGAGCAATTTCATAGCAGAAAGATGTAATTTCATTAAAAGACACACATCAGAACGAGGGAGCCTGGGATTTAATTAGCTGTTCTTTGTAATTCTACTTTTATTGTTGTAATCATTGATTCGAAAGACCAGACATTGGTTTTCACCACTCCCTGGCATCTTGAGAGACAGTCAAAAGACATTTTTAACTGTTCTTGGTCGATTCTGTTTTGAAGTGGCAGAAACAGCAGCAGCTGCCAGTGTAATTGCCGGTTGTGTTGGGCTCGGGGGCTTTTCCTTGACTTTAAACTGCAGGCTTGTTCGGCAGACAGAGAGCTTCTGTCTCCGGAGCACACGCCCCTGCATCCGTGTATGAAGCCTCCCAAAGCTGGCCCTGAAAACTCACAGCTCCCCGATGAAAGTTTCCTTTTAAAAAGCCGGTGTGCTGGAAGGCTACGCTTGGAAAAATATTTCTGGCGTTTACTCCAGTGCGCGTGGGCAGCAAATGCGAAGACTGTCAAGAGTTTAGAACAGGTATAAATGGAAAAACAAAAGTCGCGAACACCAAGGACTGCTTATAGGAGGGCGTCGATCGGAGTGCACACTCATAAAAACTGACCGCGTCTTGCTCGTTTCCTAAAAGGGATATTATAATCCAGTCATTGGGTTTATTTCAGTCTCGCATGTAAATAATATCGTATGATTTAATAAAATATTTAGAAATCTCTAACAGTCTGAGCTTGAAATAAACAACGGAATCTATTGAAGTCTTTGAATGTGTATGTATCGATGTATAAAATCTAACGGTAGCGAGATGGAATCAGATGAGTGCAACAGTGGTGGTGCGTGCTACTTATACTCGTATATCAGACTGGAGAGTTACGTCACGGGAGAGCTCCCAAACCGCCAATACTATCCAAAACCGCGGCCTGTCAACTGCCACGCCCCCTGCTGGCCTCCAGTGGCGAAGATCACCTGTGTACGGATGCACAAAGTTGAGTGTGCGTTTTCAGAAAGCATCATCGAGGTATCTTTTTTTTCTATAAAAAACTTAAGAATTTTCATTGAATTTTTTTTTGTATCGTTCATTTTGGTGTTTTTCATCCTTAAGTAAAAGAGGGATAGAAAGTTATACACGAATGTCAATTCATATTTGAATGTCTACTTATTATGTAGGTAGTGCAGGGCTTAGTGCTGATGCCACACAACTCTAAAGTCCTGATTTGAAATGACAGCTCATACCCTATCATCTGAAGTTTAACAGAGGACTCTGGTTTTCCTCCCTCATCCTAAATACATTTGTTTTTGTTTTTTTTGTAATTTGATTAATCCTAAATGGGTCCGACATGAATGATTGAACCCAGGGCCAGTGAATGGAATGAGGCAGTAAGGCAGTCTCCTTGAGAAAAAAATTGGTGTGGGCTGCACTTTCATCAAATAGTATTATATTTTTTAACATTATGAAATAGTAATTCTAAAAATGAGAATTAATTTTAAACTTTATATATTACCAGTAGCAACTGTAAGAAATATTTTCCTTTAAAAATTGTTAAATTTTCCAGAAGGAGTACCTGAAAATTAAAACATCATATGCCTATTTCAAGACTACATATCTAAGCATGATATTGGTGTGCATATTGCTGATTTTTGGATAACTTATTGGGCTATGTATTGTGGATTATGTAATAATGTAAAATTTAGTTAATTTCAGGAAGGGTATTAAGGTATCAGTCATATGCGCAATGTCTGATAAATGTCTCTTAAGTTTGCAACTCAGAAGCTTAGTTAAAAAGGGCAAAATATTTAGAAAGTGCTAAGGGAAAGACACAAGCAGGATGAGCGAAAAAAAGAAGTCTGCAGTTGTAAAACTGAATTTAATTTTTTTTTATGGGTCAAACAGAAGCAGTGAAGTGTTTATACATATTTATTGTTTTTAACGTATATTTTGTGTGTTTTGTTAGTTGAAAGTTGATATTTTTGATTTTTCAAAAAAAAAAATCATACAATTTTAATTTATTATTCTGTCTGTTACATAGATGCTCTGCATTATGGGAATATTGTACTGTGAAACCTGTATTGCATTACATATTACATGTGCATTATCTCATACCTAGAAAGAATATATGAGGTGAAGCATGAGCTAAAATGCACCTTGCATTATTTAAAGGGCTGGTTCTGGGTGTACCTTACTATGGGCTGGCCCAAATTAGGAGCTGGTTTCTGCCTTGATCCCGAAGTAATAAAGGTATACTTTATCCCCAATCACCATAAACTGAATAAAGCAGGTTACACAAAATAAAGCTAATATTTCAGCAGCCTATGGTTATTTTTTGTGTGCCGTTTTAAATGCCGTGTGAAGGAATAATACTAAGAATAAAGTCAATGTGTACAGATGCATAAAGAAAATGTCTGCTCTCAATACGATTACATAAACTCAATAGCTTCAGCAATACAAATAATAGAGAGCATTGCTTCTTGCTAGTAGTAAAGTGGCATCAAAATTCTAGGAAGAATGTCAGAGAATAAACTAATGAAATACAGTTTTTGAAAGCAGGAAAGAACACTACAGCAGAATATAAGAAGACAATGTAATCAGCACAGTGGTGTGAGATGAGAGAGTACCAGGGAGAGTATCACAGAATAGCAGAAGGAGAAGAGGCAATGCAAGAGTCCATGTATGAGTAAGGGAAGTGTGAGGCAATCGGACATGTCTATTGCATGATAATCTGCCATTCTGAAAACCAGCTGGATCTTTGTATTGTATTAGTTGTCAATTTTTCAAAGCCAGTTTATATATGTGGTTGAAGGAATACTTTTCTCAATAATTTTCTTTTTTCATATGTGCAATCTTTATCTTTAGAAAGTGTTAAAAGATTTAAATTTGTCATCTCAGGTTTAAGATAGTCACAGTTTATGGGGCTGCTTTCAGATTTAACTCATTAGTGTTTATTCATAGTGCATCATTTCCAGCTCCCTTAGCTATCTTCTGAAGAGCTTTTTAACAGACATATTAACTGTGGGCCATTTAAAGACTGCAAAGTTTTAATACTTAATTAGTACCACAGACTGCAAACCAGTTACATACTTTTTACATCATGAAGATCATTTGAGAGGCTGGTCCTGAAACAGCTCTGACCCCTGGATTCAGAACATTTTGATCTTCAGCAGTGTGCCTATCAGACACATATAGGTTTGGAGGATGCCCTTATCTATATGCTCCACAAGTCAGGTTAATGTTCTTTGATTTTTGCAGTGCCTTTAACACTGTTCTGCTTCATCACCTGGGGGAAGAGCCTAAGGCTATGCATCTAGATGCCCCCATAATCTCCTTGACCCTGGACTACCTGACCAACAGACAGTTTGTGATGCTGAGACACTGTGTGTTAGAAATGGTAGTGTGTAATACGGGAGCATCCCACTGAACTGTCTTGTCTCCCTTTCTGTTTACCCTCTATGCAACAGACTTCCAGCACAGTACCAGCTCTTGCCACCTACAGACGTTTTCAGATGGCTGTTCCATTATGGGCTACATTAGTAATGGAGACAATTCAGAGTACAGGAGGTTTGTAGAGGACTTCATATTATGGTGCATGGAGAAGTGCCTGTAGGTCAATATTTGCAAGGCAAAAGAGCTGATGATGGACTTCTGCAATGCCATAGACCATCTGAGACCAGTCATCTTTCAAGGGAAGAACATGAAATGGTACAGAGCTACAAATACAGGGGAATTCACACAAACCACAAACTGGAATGGTCTGACAACACTATGATGCTGTACAAGAAAGGCCAAAGCAGATTGTACTTCTTGAGGAGTCTTGTGTGTTCTGTTGTATGTAGCAAGCTCCTGGAGATGTTCTTTTCTTATTCCATAGTAGCCAGTGTATTTTTCTACTCCGGGGTCTCCTGGGGAAGCAACTTGACCTTAAAGCATGCACAATGCCAGAAATAAACTTGTCAGGAAAGCCTGCTTCATCAAAGTGCTAACACTGGACACACTGGAAGCTGTTTTGGAAAACAGAATTGTGGCAAAATTGGACACCATCAGGAAAAATCCCCTCCATTCCCTCTAGTTAATGCTGTCTTAAAGGTACTTGTAGCCAATAATTTTGTACTCCATGATGTGCTCTGCCTGATTCGATTGGGAAATTCAATGCTTCCTCCTGATGTCCCAGACTAAATACTTGTACTCTTTAAGTTCATTTTGCAATTTCTGCCCAATATACATTTATTAAGTTATTGATTATATAATCGGTCCCCGGAGTTTACATATTTCATTTTTTATTTCCCATTAGGATTAGTTAAATGTATTTAATCTAATCTATTAAAACAGATCTATGGCATTGTGTTTAGGGAAGTCTTCAGAAAAACTTACTTTGTGAGTGAGTATATGCAGTATAGTGAGAACGTAACTTGAATTTAGGAAATCACATGTTTGATTCTGAGTCTACTCCAGTGTTCATTTTTCTATTTGTTTAAAAAGAATAATGGACATTTCTTTCAATTGGTTTGTACTGTAGCTGCATATTTTTGAGTGTGAGTCCTATTTTCACTTAATACTTGATCATATGACAATTTTGCTTTTTGAAACTAAAATAAATATTTTGTATTTTGTGATTTGTTATTGGTGTCAATGTTCAGACATGCTGGTGAGGAAGTTTATTTTGTGCATTTCGTTTTTCAGCAGCTGCTGCAAAAAATAAGTAATGGATCTGTTTGTGTCTCGGTGTATTGCCATTCACCCATCTATTCATTTACTAATCCACTTACATAGTTCTAGGTCATTGAGAGTCCGTGCCTATCACAACAACATTGAACAAAATGGCAGGGACCATTGTTGGATGTGGCAACAGTCCATCACCGAGTACACCCATGCACAAGCCTACACACACTCACAACAGGACATTTTATAATTTAAAATTAAATTTACACACACGCGTGTGGGTGAAATGCTTAAACAAACATGGAGAGAATATGCAATCTATGCACATGAATTGTCTGAAAATTAGGTGTATTCAGGATTCTGAAGTGAAGAGGCAGCTGCACTAACTCCTGTGCCACCAAGCTATCTATTTACTGAACCATTGTATCTGTAACAGAGTCATAGGCAGATAAAAATATACTGGCAGCATTAGATAGGTTGAATTGTACACAGGCCAGGCAATAAAACAATTCATTCAACATGTTCATCTTTAAGACAAGTGAGGAAACCAGGCTGTATAGATACAGACTTCCTTCAAAAACAGACTGTCATGCAAATGTCATAAAAAAGGGCCTGGTCTAGATTCAAACCTAAGTCCAATGAAATCTGCAGCAACACTAATGACTGCAACCCATATATACCTTAAAAGCATTAGCGTCTATCAAAAATGGTTTTATTCTGCCACTCTGAAAGTGTTTGTTAGTGTTCTGTAGTCCCAGTAGTGTTTTGTTGTTAGCTGTACAGTGAAATCTAGCTCTGGTAGTAACATAGAATATACAATTTGCTGTATAGAATATGTTTTACATAGGATAGAAATGTCTTAAATAGACTAATCACATCATGCCTGCATATGAAATCTGCAAATGAAGCCACGTCCCCTTGTACTGCTAGGCAGTATCCTGCAGGATGGCTGGCAACTTCTCTTGTTGCACACATACCTCATGTGAATGTAGCAGTGCTAATATTCACTGCAAGCACATCATAATGTGGAAAACTCATTCTTTGGGAAAATTTCATTGTTTTCTTTGATTTTTTATTTTTTAAAGTAAATCAAAAAATGTGTTCATGGAGAACTTTCATTTCTTTTCTTTGTTTCAAGAATATTTAGGCTAAAGACAACCTCCTTAACTCCAGCCTGCCACAGACCAGCTATGATTATTTAAGAGTATTGATGGCAGAAAATCATGATTTCAATAATCAATTGTTAAGTAAAAGGAAACACCTGAACCTTTCTGAATTTGTATTCCAGGCTATTTTCACAAAAACACAGTAATGGGCATGAAACAATTTACAACACCATTACATATTTTTTAAACTTATGTTTAGGGTCCATCTCACAATGTTAATTACGAGTCTTATGGGTGGTTTAAAAGATTAATTAGGGATTCCTGACCCTAAGTCAGGGCGGCACGGTGGAGCAGTGGTAGCGCTGCGGCCTCGCAGTTAGGAGACCCGGGATCGCGTCGCGGGTCCTCCCTGCGTGGAGTTTGCATGTTCTCCCCGTGTCTGCGTGGGTTTCCTCCGGGCGCTCCGGTTTCCTCCCACAGTCCAAAGACATGCCAGTTAGGTGGATTGGCGATTCTAAATTGGCCCTGGTGTGTGGGTGTGTTTGTGTGTGTCCTGTGGTGGGTTGGCACCCTGCCCAGGTTTGGTTCCTGCCTTGTGCCCTGTGTTGGCTGGGATTGGCTCCAGCAGACCTCTGTGACCCTGTGTTTGGATTCAGCGGGTTGGAAAATGGATGACCCTAAGTCAATAGGAAAGTTGACTAGATTGCAATTAAACCCGAAACTCCAAAGCCGAGCAATTGGAAGCTTCAGCAGTATTACAAATCCTAATAGTAAAGACTATCTACCTTCACTAGTGACCTAAATACAATATCACAGATTTTATCTTGAAAACATGTAAATATCAGTGTCAATCATTCTTTTTGGGAATTTCTAAAAAATTTGGTTGAGAAAAAAAAATGCTGTTTGAATATGCTATATTAGTGTAAAACTTAGTGTTAATTTAATCAATATTTGTTGTTTCTTACAAGTTTTGAAATTTTCTCTCTTTTTGCTTTTTGTAGTCTTTGTTGTTAAAGTAAATTGTACTGTTGATTTGCTGTCTGTGGCACTGGATGTTGGTTCAGTTCCTACCTCTTACTCACTGTGTAACCAGAGAGGTCTCTTAACTTGCTAGTACTCTAACTCTAACAGTAATAATTGTTCTCTATTATGGGACTTGCAAGGGGTGTTGGGATGGTGTTCACTGTAAAAAGGTTCTATATTAAATAAAGATTGTGGTTTTGTGTTATGTGATCACTCTCTTCAGCAATCGATTATATACTTTCAAAATTTAGAAATGCCACATGCCCATTATTAAGAACGTTTTAATTTTTAGATGTCTGATATTTTTTCTTATTTTTGTAAATAGTTTTGCAGAATTTTCAGTGGCACTTGTCAATTGTTGCTTGCAGCCATTTTGAACGCAATTTTTGTGCGAGCCACAGGTTTATGGAAGGTAATGATGCCCACCAATAACCATGTTATCATTAGATGTGTGATGCATG
This sequence comes from Polypterus senegalus, assembly GCF_016835505.1. Classification (NCBI taxonomy): domain Eukaryota; kingdom Metazoa; phylum Chordata; class Cladistia; order Polypteriformes; family Polypteridae; genus Polypterus; species Polypterus senegalus. The sequence continues at coordinate 174,041,330 of NC_053154.1, forward strand.
ATGTCAGTGCACTGCTTCTATAATAGAAGTCTGTCACCCTCAAGAATATATATAACATTATATAGAATTATATAACATTAAAGACTCTGACAATGAGATATATTTTTCTTTAATTTTCCTGGCTTCCAACTTAGCTTTATTTGATTTTATATTTGGTTAGTAGACTGGTTGGATGAACAATCATTTGTCCTCTCATATTCCTCACCCTTGTGTGCTTCTAGACTATTCTTTACCAATGTCCTAATAAAATCTCTGTTACATTCAGCTGATTAATACTAGAAATATTAAACCCAATACAAGCATATTGGTTACATTCACAACACCTAGTACCATGTGCAACATGTTTGTACACGTGTGCAATGTTTTGTGTTTAAACTTGTAGTCTTTCATCATGCAGTAGAGGTTTAAGATGCAGTAGGTGTAATGCTCTAAGAAATAGTCTTTTGAATATTTTATTAAATTGTAGCTTTTTCTTGTGTCATTGCTGGTAAAACTAACAGGCATGGGTAAAACACATTCCTATTTTTAGGTGGTGCTGTGAGAATTAATAAAATTAGCATTTCCACCATATATAAGGCATATGTTTAAAAAGAGAGGTTTTTGATATTTTAAAAATTCTGTATGGAAATTACTAAAATCAATGGAAAAATCTTGTAGAAGCACAGAAAGTGGAAAAAAATGATGAATATGCATCTTCATGTATTCATTTGTAAGTTTTAAGTGTTCATTTTTTTACACTAAATATCAAATACAGTATTTTACAATATTACATATGAAATGCATCTTTAAATGGTGGCAGGCATCTGAGTGAAAAGTAATTATCTCCTCAGAATCCTCTACATAAAAAAAAATCTCCACTCCATACGCTGTGATATTATGATAGATGCAGTGTAGCAACCTGCTGAACTCTTCAGAAATCAAACACAGAGAGCACTGGAAGAACACATCATAATGTGACTGAAAATGTACTGCACAGTAAATAATGTGTCTCACCGTAGTTATTTTTTGATTATTAAAAAAAAAAATTAAATTATCAGCTTTGATTTTACAAAAAACAATGAAAAAATGAGACACTCATTAATAATACTAAAAATGTTGACCTTAAGACTGTAGCAACAAACAGATATGTAATGCAAGTTCAGGAGTTTTCTGGATTTCCTAAAAGAACAAGTGATTTTTTTTTGTGCACATTACAATCATTTGTGTGTAATCTTCTTCATTTACAGTTGTTGCATGACACTACAAATACAAATCTTAGTTTTTATAATACACTGGTTTAAACCTGTTGCTTTCTTTCCAGACAGTTTGAATTAAAAATCTTCTAAAAGCTAGAAGTTCTGCTGGCATAGTACTTACTGATTCTCATTATGTAAAAACAATGAAACCCGAGAAAGCAAAAGATATTTATTAGCTATATTGGGTTTTTATTTATCTTGTCTGTTAACTGATATCTAAGGTTTCAAGTGTTTTGTTTTGTTTTTTTGTTCTGTGGACTGACATTGCCTTTTATCCAGTTTCCATTTAAAAAACATTCATTGCAATGCTATACACTGGTTTATCTTTCTATATGGTTCTTTGTCCATTTCAATCAGTCTTCCTCAGCTTATCTTGCTGGTTGGCGTTTTGAGTTTTGCTCTGAAACTCTGCAATATGAAAAATGTCTACATCACATACTGCAAAACTAGTTAGGCTTTACCTAAGAAGGCACTTTTACCATAGCTCTTTCAAGATGGGTGGGGATTTGTAGCTGAGCTACATGATTTTGTCATTTGTATTGGTCTGTTCAATTATTTCTGTTTGTTTGTGTGTCAGTTGTTTATGGTGTAGAATCAACCACCTATTGAAATAAAATAAAGAAGACACATAATTGACAGCTGCTGACCCTTTGAGGTGGGACTTCCTGTTTCTGGTCAAAAAGATTTCCTGGGTACTTCTATATATAGAGAGACCTCTGGTGCATCTCCATCTTCTTTTCATTCCACAATCTCCACCATTGTAATCACATGTGCTAAGATCAGTTTGATGGTGCCAGGGCCAAGGAACCCTTAAAATCGGCCTCATCCCAGTTGGACATTTTCCTTAATTTCAGTTTGAAAAAGAATTCACATCCACTAGGACTCAGGTTGGTGTGACTGTTCTGGTTTTGTTCAACTTTCTTTACTTTGGGGTATCTCCATCATTGCTGTGAATCAATTTGCATCCATTTCAGTTCATGGCTTTAGGTTAGCTTCATTGTTTTCCACCATCTTCAAAATCACAGTTTCTATCTGGAGTATGTGTGTGTTTGGTTTATGACATTTTTGTATGTATTGTGTGTAATAGTTATTTGGAGGATTTTGTTTTGTTCTAACTGTATATAGTGTTTATTAGCCAAGGGAGCAAGCGAGAATAATTCTTTCTGTGTATATAAATATTTAGTTTTTCCTATTTAATTTACTTAATACAGGATATAGGAACATTTTCTGCCATCTGTATATACAAACTCACTTTTCTTTACAATGTAATCACCTCATTGTGATTTACTGTATTATCACTGTCATTTATGGAAATAATACTTAAACTTGTAATCAAAGTATGGTTTGATTTGGCCTAGTCCAAGGTTTTTCGTGGTCTCAGACCTGGGAGTGTAGCAGCCAAGTGAAGGTATTTTGAGATGGTCATTACATAATACTCAGGGTTCACTTTCATGAAGTAAACAGTAGTTCATCCTCTTAGGGCTGCTTCATTGGCACCAACCCAGACTTGAAGAAGACACCTACCAAGAGCTGAAAACATATATTAATGCATTGAGGAGAAAGAAAAGAGCATTACAGTACTGAGTTTTTAAATAGAGGGGTTAACTTTAACTATTGGGGTCAGATTTCAGAACTCACCTCTTTGACTATCTCAGGAGACTAAATATACAAAGCAGTGTAAGCCAGAGGTCAGCTACTGCTCATCCTTGGGTTTAAGGGAGAAATGTTTAAGGCCAGATTGCATTTCCTAGAACCAGCCTTCTTTTATGACATGCAAGAGGGACAATGACCTTAATCTAATATTTATGTATATGCATATGTATTTGATTTATAACTAGTTTAAATGAAACATTCTTCTATGAATCTTTTCCTCTAATAAAGTTTGCAGAGGTGGCTCATTATATAAATCAACACTAATGAAATTCTGAAGTCTGGTGAGCAACAACCCAGAGATGCTGGCTGATGGTGAAAGAGCTTTATCTTTCTGGTGCCTTAGACTATGGTTAAGCAATGAATATGGTCCTGGAAAGAATGGCAATGGGAAACATTGTCATTTTCGGCATTGTAATGTCTATTGACTGTATAACTCTTGTTTCACTTGTGAAGACCTCCGGTAACTCAAATGACTTTTCCAATATTTGTTCCACTCCAGAATCTAAATTGATGAATTTATGAAACACCTTCTCAGGTTTTGGCCAAGCTTTGGTTACTTGCTTTGATTTTTCTTTTGGATTTTTGTTTTTCAATCCATTTTTACTGTATTTGTAATTTTGTTCATTATTTTTCATGATGCTTTTTTCTTTTATTGCAGTTATTTTTGAAATGTTTATGTTTGCTAATTTTTTTAGTTACTTTATTGTACCCTGTTTGTCCCAATTGATTATGATCCCAGGAGACAGGGATCCTTACTGTTCAGATATGTGGCCGAGACTGCCCTGCAAGAGCATCAGGTAACACCAAGTTTGAATGTTAGGTCATTGCTATCTGAGTGAGCTGCTCCCCTCTTAATATCAACTCTGGTAAAAACTGGATGAGACAGGCTACAGCTTTGAAAGGGGAAGGACAAAGAATAGTCAGCAACAGGCTAAAATTATTACTAAATTATGAGTTATACAGGAGTTAGTCTGGAAAAAAATGAAGGAAAAAGTATAAACCTTAAAACGGTTTAAGAACCGAGCATTGTTGTGCTAAAGTATTCCCTTTATGTTAAAACAAAGTGTAGTTGCTTTTTGACTATACAGCTCCCTCTTTTAAAATTAACATCATTGGCATGTGACCATAACCAGTGATGTCAGAAACACCTGTAGCCATGGAGGCTGACTTTTTATAAACAGCATTTTCTTTTCAGCTAATAATAAATACATGTGCCATTTGGAATAAGAACAATGTAGTTGTGCTTTGCTTTTCACAAAACCACCATAATAATAACAATCCTTCAAATGGAATAACATAGAAGACATGGAATTTAAATATGAGAGGTTTGGAGCACGCACCGATACAGTGCATTGCCACACCCACCGCAAACCAACTCGGGATCCAGATTATGACCCGAGTGCAGCCATGCAATGGATGACCTCAGCACCACACTAGTTCAGATGGAGTGGAACAGTGTGAGGGTTTTTTTATGGTGGCAAGAGTGCCAATTCTGCCACCAACCCCCAAGTTTTTCCCTGCAGGTTGGAGGGCCTACATGCAGGGATGGATGCAGATTAACATCATACCCAGGACGGAGCAATTGCAGGTTAAGGGCCTTGCTCAAGGGCCCAACAGAGCAGAGTCCCTTTTGGCATTTATGGGATTCGAACCGGCAACTTTCCAATTGCCAGTGCAAATCCCTAGCCTGAGAGCCACCACTCCGCCCATCAATATGATATTATGACTGTATTTATGGCTATGACTATTATAACAATAACACTAACCTTTGAATGCATTGCTGAAAGCTTATTAAATTAAAAGTCAAAATGTGAAAGTCTCCCAAAATGGGTCTGTATTAAAAGTTCAAAACAAAGCAAATGTTTTCCTCCGTTGTTTATAAACATCTGTGAATTTACTGATGACACTTTGGTTTGCTTAAAGTGCATGAGAAGTGATACCTCCCATTTCCTGAACAGGTGGAGACAATAACACTGGATCTTAGCAAAGTTTCCCTAAGACGTGTAACGGATAAGTGAACTTTTAAAAAACACACAATTCTGATTTTTACTTTTTGGCAAAAGGTTTTCAATTTGACTCTTTTAATTTTGCATAATGTACATTGTTTTGTAGACAAACAATGTGAAACAAAACAATGTGAAAAGTTTTTCAGCTGAGTAATTTTTCAAGGCTCCGGATGTAGCGACAAAGACATATGTGACATAAACTGATCAACCGACTTGTACCACATGTATCACTCCAGGATTGGGGGGTATTGCACTTTACTAAATTTAGGACAGGAGGGCAACTGACCCAATACCCCCACCATAGATATTGCTAGTGTTCATAGCATTCACTCTTTAGCGATGCATTTTGTCATAACAACCAGTCCTCAAATTTTAGAATGTGATTTCACAATCAAAGCATATTTTAACGGACTGTGACGCTGATCATGTTCTTGTCCCGATTATAATCTCTGCTTAGTCATGCCCTTAGTCATGCTCTAACAGAACTAAAACGCATATGCTCATTGACCATATTGATGTCTCTGGTGATACTGAGAAACAAATGAGTTGCATTAGTAGACCTGCCTATGAGACAGTGACAGAGGGTCAGAGGAAGAGGGACATAGTTTGGGTGTAAACCTGCATGTTGTAATCCCATTCCTACATGGATATTTAGTTCTTGTATGATATTACTGGTATTTTCTTGGAGAGAACAAGATGGCTCCTTTATTGTATGATGATGTCATTAAATAGGTGTATGTCATATTGTGTTACTGACTCTCTTTCTCCCATTTTCTCCTTTCTTTTTGTGTTTTTCTGCTTACTATTTAAGGGAAAAATGGCTACTAGGGTGCTAGATGCTGGGCAAGCATCATTAAATATGGCTGTAGAGTGAACCAAGTATTCCTTTTTTGGCATGATGATTATGTCAATGGAGTGAGATGAGGGAATCCTGTGAAATCCTCCATACATTGATCGGACACTTTAGTGTCTGTCGATTGCCTGGCTAGAATACAAAATTAGTAGTTTTATGATGGTGTTGGCTCGGATTGGCTCCAGCAGACCGCCGTGACCCTGTAGTTAGGATATAGCAGGTTGGATAATGGATGGATGGATGGATGATGGTGTTCTCCATTTTATAATGTGGAATGATGTGCTTGCTTATTGAGACCTCCACTGTGAACTCCATAGACTGCTCCATAGTGTTGTGGATATCGGCATGGCGACAATGACAAGGTAATTGTCTGTTCTGCTTCACACTGTTCTCAAATTGAAAATGGCGAAATGTCTGGCCTCTTAGAAAACAAAGAACTAATGAGGCAAATCGAATGAATAACAAAACTAAAGACCCATTGCGTTTTACTTTGTATGGAAATACCTATATATTAGAGCTTCTGGAAAAGCCATGCTTTTAACATTTTTTTGAGTGTTATGTTTCTATTTTCCAGTACTGTACATTAATTTGTATTCTGCACTGTCTCAGAGAGATTTAAGGGACCCTGCTACTGGTGACCCATGACAATTGGCTTGGCTTCAGTGTTAGAATGTATTTATGTTCGGTTTTGTCAAGAGGAACAAGACACTACAATTTCCACTCTGTGGATAATGAAGTCAAATTAAAGCTAAGTCTGCTATCCCACTATAGCTGCAGATACAATCATTGCCAGATTGGACAGTTTTACATTAATTTGGTTTATTTTAGATAGAATTGTGTAAGGAAAAATGAGCTTCAGCATGATGGGTAACCTTGGGCAATCTTTCTTAAAAATAACATAATAGGTACTTCAAACATTTTCTTTTTACATACTGTAGAACCCCAATACTCTTGAAAGGCTGACCAATCCCTTCACTTGATGATAAACAGAAGCACACTAAAAGTGATTTAGCTATCCTAACTGTGAAAGCAGAAATTTTTTCTCCTCTTTGTGCAGATTTCACGGGAGATTGTGAAGTTTCTGATTGAAGCAAGTTGGATTAGGCTGTTTTCATGCTATTGTCTTTAAGCATTATAAAATTGTTAATTTGATGTAGCAGGTAGTGTGGATATGGTGATTAAGACTTTGGACTTCACACTCTAAGGTTGTTGGTTCAAATCTCGCTGCTGACACTGTGTGATCACGAACAACTGTCTTCTCTTGCCTGTGCTCCAATTGGAAAACCAAAAGAAATGTAACCAGTTATGTTTTAATGTTGTAAGCTGCCTTGGATAAATGTATCAGCCAAATAAGTTATTTTACATTACACTCTGGTGAAAGGTAAAGTGTTCCACTTAATTTCTTAATGCAATCCTAACTTTTGTTTTCAGTTTAGTGAACCTAGCTTTTGCAACTTGGTTACATGATACATCATTTAATTTATGTACTTGGACACATCATCAGAACCTGGTGTCATTGGGTGTTTCAGGTCTATAGTACTATCACACACCCTCTTCTAGAAGAATCAACTGAGGTTGATTAGGCTTCAGCCTGTGTCCAAGTGGCTTACTACAGCACCACGGCTCTCTTCTTTACAGACAGAGCCCTCAGTAGGCTTTCTCAGCAGCCTTCAAGTTTTTCCTGATCACTCTTGCCCTTGACAGCCCTCAACCATCTCCTGGTATTTTGCCTTCTTCCTCTCTCAGGCCTCCTCCATCCTGTCCTCCCATAGACGCATAAACACAACCTGGATGAGCAGTTTTGTGGCCTCTGAATGGATAAGAATGTTGGGTCTCAGTGTAGTCTGGATGATGTGAGATGATATTATAAGTTGCTTTTCTAGGTCGACATCACCCAGTCCCATGCTGTGTGTAGCAGACCAATCTCACTGTGCTTTAATAGCTACCTTGGTTGCACTCCCTCCTTGATAAATGCCTTCTACTGGCATCTGTCCACTTGATGTACTCTTCTGTCACTGATGTGACCACTTGATAATGTCACCATAAATATCAGTCTTCCCCTAGAGCCTAAGAGCAGCAATTTAAGCTATGCTCCAACATTCCCTTCCCTAAACACAGGTAACAGTCTGGTAAATCGATCTTTCCTCATAAGGAAAGTTTAGATGGGTTTGGTAGGACATCATAGACTCCCTGAGTCAAGAACTTAATTCTTCCAGATGTCCTCCCAGGTGATCTTCCACTCCAAAACCTGCTCCCACCTCATCCATGCTCCTTGCTGTTTCATTGCCACTGTTTTGTGATTCCTTTCCTCCTTGATGGCTGCTTGAAGTTTCCCCAGCCCAAACTACTTGTCTTTTTTCCATGGGTAGTGTTGTAAATTTCTGTCACAGCACTCCCAAGCTCAGCTCTGCCCTGGGCTACTCTTCCCACTAGGACTTTGTGCTGAAGTCAGGCTTCTGCTTGTCTCACAGCTTTGCCTTCCACTTCCTCCCTGTCCTCGCTGCAATCCCTGCTCTGGCACCTTTGGGTCACCTGACTCTGTATGCGGCATGTGTTTTCTCACTCTAGTGACCATAAACTCCTTCTTCACTGAGCTAAATGGGACTGTTAGCTTATTGCTGTTGTCATACAATGTTATACTGCTCAAGCTTCATGGCAGACCTAACCATCTCCAAAGATGGCTGCTGACCTATTGCTCAAAAACGTCCACTGCCTTAACTGGTACCTTAATAGATCAACAAGGGCTAAAGAATCCTTGGTAGGATCCCATGCTTTTAGGTCCGGGCTTTAAATTTTCCGGGAAGCCCAAACCTATCCAATGCCTTCAGCCATCCCTTTGGCTTGTTGCTTGCATCTTTGATGGCTGCTTTGTCTCTTAGGCAACAGTTAAATGTCTTGCCCAAACTCTTCACTGGTTGCTCTGTTATGGATGGTATCTGTTCTTCTCCCACTGTCAAGGGGCACTTGTCCATGACCCTCTCTTTCTTCTGCACCACTGACCTGGGGCCTCATGTATAAAAGGTGCATACGCAAAGAAATGTTAGTAAGAACTTTTTCACGTTCAAATCGCGATGTATAAAACCTACACTTGGCATAAGACCACGCACTTTTCCACGGTACCTCATACCTTGTCGTACGCAAGTTCTCCGCTCGGTTTTACAGACTGGCGGCACCCAGCGTCAAAGCAGTGCTACTGTTCCTGTGTGGTTACTCTTTATTTTCCTGACGCGGCTTTATAAACACACTGAAACTAACCGCATATTGTTTATTAGTGTAACGCATCTGATTGTAATTAACGTAACAATATAATGGTCCAGGGAACAGCCATAGTATTCCAAATACCATAACTGCTTTAGTGTTGTTACTCTCACTTCTTCTTTCAGCTCCTCCCGTTAGGAGTTGCCACAGTGGATCATCTTTTTCCATATTACTCTCACTGCGCCACTCGGAGTATTTATATCACTGTATCTGAGTGTGAATCACAGCAGCTCGGAAAGAGAATAAATCGGTATACAGTTTCATGGACACGCTGTCTCAGCCACTGCAAAACGTTTTAAAGCCTTTCCTGTACAGACCTCGCGGTTCAGAAACGGTTTCATCCCAAGAACTTTAAATGCACTCAATCAATTGCACCTTGTAGAACTGTTTGTACTTATAAGTAGGCTACAATCACCCCACTGTAAACTTGCACTATAGTTATAATATCGCACAACCTGAGCCACTTTATAAAGTGCGTATTTACATATGATGACGATATCATTTTTAAGGTGAAATGCAGCAAAATATGTTTTATTAAATTATACAGATAGAACTTTAACTTTATCTAAATAATCCATATTCTTCACTGGGAGTGTCGTTAAGGATAGAATAATTAAACATGTACTACGAAGATATTTCAATGTTCCTTAAACGTTTTGAAGAATCGGCGCTAAACTTACTGATGGCTTAACTTCTATTACTGAGCTGATTGTGTGGCGATCGGTTACTTGGGGAAAGAAAACCACTGACTGCAGTGACGGCTACGCCAATATATATTGAATATAAAACAGAAAGAGAAAATAACACAGCTAAAAACGCAACGACAAATTTCGGCAAAAGTTAAATGCTTGTGTCATGAGCACAAGGCGGTTATGCAGTGTCAGCTACCTTACTGACATTGGCAGGCGAAGGAGCCACCGATTCTTCCTCTGCCCAGTGCCACCACAAGCCTAGAGCCCCAGTACTGCTGCAATAAATTATTTCATCGAAGTGAAACACATGTTTAATAACTTGCTTTAACTCCTATCATCATGAAAATGATATCACGTATACATCTCAGTATTTTAGTTATTCAGAGAGCTGTAATATCACAAATGTAATGGATTGTGTGTCCAGTTGGAGGAAGAGAGCTAGTTTAAGAAGCAAGTAGTGATTCACACACATAGGCACATAGAAGATCAAATACAAAACAAAACTATTTAACGTGCTACTTTAATTACGATGGGATTTCATAAACTGGTTAATTAAACAATTTTAAGATGAAGTTTATGGATGTTCTACTTTAATGACAAAATAAACTACGTGATTAAAGTGGAAATGTCGAGATTGAAGTTGACATTTCGTGCTTTTTCCCCCACGGTGTGCCTTTTTTTTCTCTGTACCCTAAATAGCTTTCATATGACACTCAGACAGTGAGCTACAACTCGGCTTTTCACGGCGACTTTGATATGTGACTTCTTTTTTATTTCCGGCACTGTGCAATTTTGTGAACGTGAGCTTTCAAGTTTCTCCAACACGCTATGTCACTCAAATTCCTTTTGTTGATTATACCACGGTTTATTTGAACAAATAGTAAGTTTTTTCCTTTGCCTCCACTTGGTATTCGCTGAAATTCTTATATTTTCCCCCGTGCTTTTCCCATTGTCTTTTCACATATTCATATTCAAAGTGGGAGGAGTTGGGGCGTTACATAAAGCACGTGCACGAGGGTTACTTTTCACGCTGATCGGGATTTATGTAGCGGAAGAATGTGGAAGTTGGAGTACGCACAGATTCCTGTATCTGGATTTTTCTGTGCGTAAGCACATTTCGGCTTTTTTGCTTACGCCATGTTATAGTGCGAGTTCTACGCACGCCGTTATACATGAGGCCCCTGGACTTTGCTGGCTTAAACCCTGCAGGATCCATCTGGCTTCTGGAACCTTTGTTGTCGTCATTATTAGATCATCCATATATGTCTTGATTGGCGATTGCCTTGTTCCTGACTTGCTAATATGCCTTCAGCAGCATATTTATTGCCAGAGTGAAAAGAGTTACAGAGATGGTGCAGCCAGTGCTAATTCCTACCTGCAGCTGGTGCCTCTAATATATCACTGGCCCTGAAGAGACCCTCATCCTGAAGCTACCATAATAAACCATTACAGAATCTTTTATTTTCCCTTGGGCATAGTATCTCTCGACTTACAGTTCAACCAATTTTTGTGGCAAGATCCAACCACCATACGATCAGGTCCCCTCTGGCTTCTCTGATAAGCGGAGTCAACACACCTGTGTGCTCCAAATATCCTTGGGCACTGGGAATACCTCCTTCTGTACACTGGGGTCTGTGTTCATTATTCAGCAGGAAATTGGAGAGACGTTTGGCCATAATGCTGAACAAGACCTTGCTTTCAGCACTTAGTAAGGTGATTATGTGGAATTTATTGATGTTCTCTGATTTCTTCTCTTTGTTTATCCACACACCCTCTGCATACCTCCATGCTTCAGCAACTTTCCCTTTCCTTCAGATTTCCTTCAAGGCCTTCCAAAGTCAATAACATAGCTTTGGACAGTTCTTATAGATCTTGTGTGGTACCCCACTTTGCCCTGGGACCAAGCTTGCCCTAGCCTTCTTCACCACAGCATCTACCACATTTAAGCTCCTTAATATTAAATTCTGTCTTAGGTATTGGTGGAGGCACTGACATGCTGCATGGTCCAAGAGCTTGGTCTTTCTCCAGTTTGTTATATGTCTGTGTCAGATATTTATTAATGCTGTCTTTGGTACACTTCAGCTGGCCAGCACGCTTTAAACCTAGGAGGTGCAGGTTCAAGTCTTTAGAGTCCTGGTGCTTCCTGTCTTGCTATATGGTTGCAAGACATGAATGCTATCCAGTGACCTGAGATGAAGACTGGACTGCTTTAGTACTGTGTCTCTCTGGAAAATCCTTGGGTACCATTGGTTTGACTATGTCTCGATTGAGCGGTTGCTAATGGAATCCCAAATGAGGCGCATTACCTGCATTGTGAGGGAGCTTCAGTTACGGCACTACGGCCATGTGGTGCGTTTCCCCGAGGGTAATCCAGCTCGCAGGCTCCTTATTGTTGGAGACCCGAGTGGCTGGACCAGGCCAAGGGGTCACCCACATATCACCTGGCTGCAGCAGATAGAGGTTCATTTCCGGAGGGTGGGACTGGACCATGTGTCTGCCTGGGGGGTTGCCAACCGGGATCCTGAGTGGTTTCATTGTGTAGTGGGTGTGGCAACACACTGTACCAGTGCATGCTCCCCAACTTGACTTGACATGATGGAATGCCAGTTAAGTGCAATATACACTTTCTCATTTTATCATACCTAACCTATTTGTCTTTGGAAAGACAGACAGACTAGGAATACCTGGAGAAAAAGTCAGCAGACACAGAGAGAACTCCACAAGGATGCAAGATGTATACTTGAAATTAGTCTACTGGAGCAGTGAAGCAGGAGCACCATCCACTGCATGGCCCTGCCACCTTACCTTGACTCTATATGCGTTGCCAAAATTATTGTATGTGTTCCTTTTCAGCTGTGCCATAAATAATTTACTGTAGATTAGGCAGGTACAAGTCACTAAAATCGCTAATCTCTGACGAAGAAATAGAAAGACTGCATTTACTCTATATTGAGTAATCTTTAAAAGTATATACTATATATAACCAGTTATATTATGAGACAGCAGTTTGTGACAATAAATTGTGTAAAGCTCCTAAAAGCAAAGTTTACTGCATTCAAAGTCTCTGCAATGAAAATATTGACAAAAGTGTGTCATAAGCTGGGGTATGCTTCTAGTAAATGTAGAACTATAACAAGTGTATTGCAGGAAACTGTAAAACTTATATGTTTAGTATTTGGTATTTTGTGGTGGTGCTTCACTTCCACTTCAACCATTAGTCTAGCAAGGAAATTTTATTTAAATAGAAATACATATGAAAGGAAAGCATACATGTTTGTGGATTACTTGCCATGTTTACTTCTCTTCCCCGCTACAACAATCCCCAACTTTTACTTTTTGTTTGTTCCTTTTTATATAAACATTAAAACTTATATTGACCCTTCATTATGAATTCTCACTTAATAAATAAATCAATATTCCATTACAGTTTGTTCATTCATTCAGTTACTTTCAGAACTGCTTAATTCAGATCAGGGTTTGAGGATACATAATTTATCATCAGTATCATCATCTTTCCACTTTCCCGGATAAGAGTCGAGATAGCAGCACACTGAGCCTTCTGGCCAGGCCTCTCTACACTGTGTGCACAATTATTAGGCAAGTTGTATTTTTGTGGATTAATTTTAATATGGAACAGACACAGTGCTTTCAGTCAATCCAAAATGTTAATAAACCTGAAACCTGAATGTTTCACAACGGAAATGTGAGTGTGAACATCATCAGGGGAATACATATGTGCACAATTATTAGGCAACTATTAGTGTGCAGATTTATTATGCAACTAAAGGAAAAATGAAAATTTTCCCATCTCACTTGTTTATTTTCATCTGTTATAGTGAGAATAATAAACACCTCAAAATTTACAAATAAACATCTCTGACATTTCAAAAAAAATCAATCAATCAATCAATGACCAATATAGCCACCCTTCTTTCCAATAACAGTCATAAGGCCTTTCCATTCATGGAGTCTGTCAGTTTCTTGATCTGTTGACGATCAGCTTTTTGTGGAGCAGTGACTACAGACTCCCAGACACTCTTCAGAGAGGTGTATTGTTTTTCTCCCCCGTAAATCTAGCGTTTAAGAAGTGCCCACAAGTTCTCGATAGGGTTTAGGTCAGATGAGGAAGGGGGGCCATGTCATTATTCCTTCATCTTTAAGGCCTTTACTGGCTGGCCACACAGTGGAGAACTTCGATGCAAGTGATGGAGCATTGGCCTGCATAAAAATCATGGTCTTTTTCCTGTATCACTGTTTGAAGAAAGTGTCTTCGAAAAACTGGCAGTAGGTTTGGGAGTTGATTTTGAGTTCATCTTCAATGCAAAAGGTCCAACTAGCTCATCTTTAAAAATACCAGCTCATACCAGTACCCCACCTCCACGTTGGAGTGGAGCTCTGTGCCCATTACTGATCCACAGGTCCATCCATCTGGTCCATCAAGAGTCACTCTCATCTCATCGGTCCATAAAACCTTTGAAAAAAATCTGTCTTCAGATATTTCTTGGCCCAGTTTTGACGTTTCAACTTATGTTTCTTGTTCAGTGGTGGTTGGGTTTCAGCCCTCCTTACCTTGGCCATGTCTTTGAGCACTGAACACCTTGTACTTCTGGGCACTCCAGGTAGGTTGCAGCTCTGGAATATGAAAGTACTGGAGGATAATGGGTTCCTGGTAGCTTCACGTTTGATTCTTCTCAAATCTTTGGCAGCTAATTTGCGTCTTTTGTTCTCAACACGTTTCTTGCGACCCTGTTGACTATTTGCAACAAAATGTTTGATGGTTCTGTGATCACACACCAATATCTTAGCAATTCCAAAAGTGCTGCATCCCTCTGAAAGACTTTTTACAATTTTTGACTTTTCAGAGTCAGTTAAATCTCTTTTTTGGCCCATTTTGGCTGAGGAAAACTAGCTGCCTAATAATTCTGCACACCTTGATATAGGGTGTTGATCTCCTTAGGCCACACCCTCCCTCATTACACAAATACACATCACCTGACGTGCTTAAATCCAATAAGCATTCAAGTTAATACAGCTTGGAGTTGGAATATACGCATAAAAATGATGATATGGTCAAAATACTCACTTGCCTAATAATTGTGCACAGTGTATATTCAGAAACTTATTAAGCCCTTCCTGGGAAATGCTCCCAAGACTGTTGAGAGAAATAACTCCTTCACTGTGTTTTGGGTCTTCCACTTGGTCTTTTCCTGATTGTGCCCAGGGGAGAGCATTCTAGATGCATGCCCAAAACCAACTGTCCGGATTCCTGTCATTCTGGTGAAACAGCAGTTCTACTCAGAGGTCATTATGAATTGCAAGCTTCTCACCATATCATGTTACTTTTTGTAACACTCGGTTAAGTTAAAGTTCAAGATCTGATGTAACACTCTACAATAAAGCATCAGTTCCCTTTGCATTTCAGTCAAGTTTTTGACACTGTATTGTCTTTGTGTATCTGAATCAGTTAAAAATAGGGTTATTCAGTTAAAAGTAAACAAGTTATAAAAGGAGTTATACAGTTAAAAATAACAAATTCTATTCTATTGTTATTCTTGATAAACAGAAAAAATAAAATCTATGTAAAAATCAAAGTGAATGTTGAAGTTGCTGTATTTGAGATTGCACCTAATGGTAGCATATTACATATCTGTTGTAAAACAATTACTATTGTTTTGAACGTTAAGAAAAACACTAAATTTCTGCATTTACAAAGGCTTGGCTACCACCAGTATTTACAAAAAAAGTTGAAAATGCAAGGAGTAAAAGCACACATTTTCCTGGCATCTTAACTAACAAAATTGTGTTTCCATTAAAACATTCCTTTGACTGTGTTTTTTGAGTTCTAGAAGTTGTAATGGCCGCCTTTAACCCAGCCGGCAGCTACACCTCCAAGACCTGTGGCCTGGATTAATTGCTGAGGTTGAATCTAATCAAGCCGTACCTTTAACAAATTAAACCTTTATCCCCACAATCGACGGTGGAAATAAGCACAAAAGCAAAACAGATATGTAAACTTAAACTGATAAAATGTATTAAATGAAACAGAAAAGCTAAATAAATTATAAATATCCCTCCACCAAAGCAACACCATGGCAAATCCCTAGATGAATATAACTACCCCTCCCTTGCCCTTGTAACATATAACAAACAACACAAATACCAAAAAAGAATGAATGAAATACGGAAATGAACGGTCGTGAACTTGAGTCCGAGTAACAATTGTCCTGAATGCAGATGACTGGTTAAACGATATATGGAGCGTTTGTAATTCCCGTAAAAAATGAAACAGCCTCACCGTGTATCCTCGGCGGTGGTGGAAAATGATCCGACCCCGGGGTCTCTCGATGATGAGGGTGTTGGAGTGAGTCCAGCGGAATGAAAAAACAAACTGGTTGGAAATGCGCGATGTGAAATACAGCAGGTACGGGTGGTTCGTGGTCGTATATCGAAAATCTCCTTCTCTCTCTCTCCTCCTCTCTTGGTTGTTTTTATGGTCCTGTGGCGAATGTAATTGATTAATTGAAAACCGGTGTTTTCCAGGTTTGGGGCTGCGATCTCCTTCCATCATTCACTGACATACACAAACAGTAAACGGGACGATGGAAACAAGACGCACGTGGTACGAACACAAACACTATTACTACTATGTAGCCCCGCTACAAAGTTATATACACAAACCAGAAATGAAAACATTAAGGCAATTGGAGTCAATCAGTTGGACAAAAATTTTTAATGTGGCATAACAGGATTGGTAGTTTTGAGAGCTTTACCATTTTGGTGCCTGAAATTCTTTATTTTTCATAAATTTTTAATGTTAACTTTAAGTAAAACTAACACACAGAACATCTATAACCCCATCTTAAATAAGATGCCATGTCATCTCACCAACTTATATAATGTATAAAGTTATACTGGTTACCATTCCTTATACAGGACTGTATCATCAACAAAGTGATTAAAAAGAGCATAAACAATTCATTTTCAAAAAAAGATTAAACTTCATCTCCATCAAAATTTTCTGTACTTTAAATTTAGTTTGTTTTGGTGTGTTCTGAATAATTAATTTTTCTTGTTTTGGTTTCCTTGAATTACTTTTAAATTAATTTTACAATATCTTCACTGTGCCATTGATGTGATTTGCTGCCAACGTTGTACTGGTTTCACGGCTACCAGTGAATGTCTGTCAATTTAACAAAATACTGTAAGTGCCAGGTTATTTAAGAATGAAATGTGGCTGTTAATCTATGTGATAAATAAAGGAAAGACCCTTCACATTATGCAAAACAAAAATTTAATTCAAATGAGGAATTTTAGTGTTGCTGCTTTGCTAGCTATTGACTGTAAAGTTTAGTCTGTTCTGTTAACAAAGGTTTGCCCATTTATTGTTTGTCCAATACTCTGATTATTTTTCACAGATGGATGCTACAACGTTTTGAAAAATAGTTAAAATAACATACATTTTCTCTTTTCTCTCCCAGCACTTACCTGTACCTGCTTCAACATTGATATCAAGAGCCCTCGTATCTTTAATGGCCCTGCTGATGCACTGTTTGGATTTAAAGTCCTGCAACATGAAGCTGATGGACAGAAATGGTGAGTGTGCAGTGCAGAGTGATGACATTTAGTGCAGTCAGGTAGGTAGTGAGTTGGAGCTGAAACCTCTAAATCATTTTTGAGTAACAGGTTAAATATGAATAATTTTGGAATTACTAGGAAAGACTACCTGGAGTGTCAAAGTGCACCTCCCTCAAGAATAATGTGCATTTGTCATAATTTGCAGATGGTTATTGTTTGCAATTGTGTGGTTGTGTGTGTTTTTTTTTTATTTACATATTGTTTTCCTTTATAAAGGTGTCTTCTGCTTGTAAAGTACCAAGAGTTTTACTATGCCATGTATATCAAGAGTTCCCAAAATGGTCGATTTGAACTTTCTAAGGGTCGATAGTTTCAATAAAAAAATGTGGAGGTCGACGACAGCAAAAATAGACCCCTTTACTGCTCCTATTAGTTTGTTACTTCAAAATATCTATGATTCCAATAGGTACCTAATTAAGTAAATAAAAAAATTAAATAATTCAAAAAAACACTTTTTTGATAAAAACATATTACATACCAAACTTGCGAATGAAAAGGTAAAATGTATCATTAAAAGAGTCACACTTAAGATTGCATGAAAATACATGTAGCACAAACATGTCTATGTATTGTCTTATCAAATGTATCAAAGCAAGTGCGGACATGAAAAACCGTTGCATATCTGCACTTGCTTGCGGTGGGACGAGACGACGGATATTCGATATTAGCAGAATCTATCAGTCTTCTGTGGTCATGCTTTCATAAAACACTATAAATTGGTTTGTTTGATGTGACATGTACTTATTTGTGATTTCAACTTTGAATATAATTATTTATTGAAGAGCAGTACTACGAAAAAGAAAATCGGAGGACACAGTTTATTTTTTTGAGTTCAAGTGAGTACATACTTTATTGGGTTTTTTTTTTAATCACAGGGGCTGTTGAAATTGTTTGTTAATAAAAGTTTTTATTTCTTCAGATAATATGACTGAACCAAAAAAGAAATGCAGACAGTACAGCTTGGACTATTTGTACTTATTTTGAATTCACATATTTATTTATAAATGTCAAAAATGTAAAAAAAAACTCTGCTCGTATTTTTTGCTTTAATTTTTGTTAGTGCAGGTTTCGATATTAAATGTTGCACAAGATAAAGCCATATTCCATAGTCCTTTTATCTTTTTCAGTCATTAATTACAAGTGATTAAAATGAAAAGTTTGATATCTAGTGAGATATTTAATATCGAGTACTGTACAAATGTATTAATTTGAGTAAGTGAAGTAAATGACTAGGGAGTCGACGGTTTTGAAAGTTTTTGGTAAAGTGGTCTGCGGCCAAAAAAAGTTTGGGAACTCTTGATGTATATAAACTGCTCAAAAAAATTAAAGGAACACTTTTTAATCAGAGTATTAGAGTTGTTTAACAATCAGAGTTGTTAATCAGTTTCAGCTGCTTTGGTGTTAATGAAATTAACAACAGATGCACTAGAGGGGCAACAATGAAATGACCCCCAAAACTGGAATGGTTTAACAGGTTGAGGCCACTGACATTTTTCCCTCCTCATCTTTTCTGACTGCTTTTCCACTAGTTTTGCTTTTGGCTATAATCAGTGTTACTACTGGTAGCATGAGGTGATACCTGGACCCAACAGAGGATGCACAGGATGGCACATCAATACGTGCCATTACCAGGTGGTTTGCTTTGTCGCCCAGCACAGTCTCAAGGGCATGGAGGAGATTCTAGGAGACGGGCAGTTACTCTAGGAGAGCTGGACAGGGCCATAAGAAGGTCCTTAACCCATCAACAGGACCGGTATCTGCTCTTTTGGGCAAAGAGGAACAGGATGAGCACTGCCAGAGCCCTAAAAAATTACCTCCAGTAGGTCACTGGTGTAAATGTCTCTGACTAAACAATCAGAAACAGACTTCATGAGAGCGGCCTGAGGCTCCGACATCCTCTAGTGGGCCCTGTGCTCACTGCCTGGAACCGTGGAACTTGATTGGCATTTGTCATAGAATAAAAGAATTGGCAGGTCCACCACTGGCACACTGTGCTTTTCACAGTTGAGAGCAGGTTCACCCTGAGCACATGTGACAGACGTGAAAGTGTCTGGAGAAACCGTGGAGAACGTTATGCTGCCTGTAACATCGCTCAGCATGACCGGTTTGGTGGTGGGTCAGTGACGGTCTGCAGAGGCATATTCCTGGAAGGACACGCAGACCTCTACAGGCTAGACAACAGCACCTTGACTGCCATTCGGTATCAGGGTTTAATCCTTGGACTCATTGTCAGACCCTATGCTGGTGCAGTGGGTCCTGTGCTCCTCCTGGTGCACAACAATGCCCGTCCTCATGTGGTGAGATTATGCAGGCAGTTCCTGGAGGATGAAGGAATTGATACCATTAACTGGCACCCACGCTCGCCTGACCTAAATCCAATAGAACACCTCTGGGACATTATGTTTCAGTCTATCCGACACCGCCAGGTTGCATCTCAGACTTTCCAGGAGCTCAGTGATGCCCTGGTCCAGATCTGGGAGGAGATACCCTAGGACACCATCCGTTGTCTCATTAGGAGCATGTCCACCCCGACGTTGTCAGGCATGCATACAAGCGCGTGGGGGCCATACAAACTACTTGCTGCAATGAAATTTTGCCAAAATGGACTAGCCTGCTGCATCATTTTTTCACTTTGACTTTTCGGGTGTCTTTCAATTCAGCCCTCTGTAGGTTGATAATTTTCATTTCCATCAAATGATTTGGCATCCTTTCATTCCTAACACATTACCCAGTCCATATCAGTACAGATATCCAGCATGATTTTTGTTCATTGAGATCTGATGTGTTTTTAAAGTGTTCCTTTAATTTTTTTTAGCAGTTTATTTATAGATATATATAGATATATAGATATAGATATATATAGAGAGATATATATATATATATATATATATATATATATATATATATATATATATATATATATATATATATATGAATAAATAATATATCTATCATAAATCTGCCAATGACACTCATTCAGGGCTTTTTTTTGTCATAGGATGCTTGTCGGTGCTCCATGGGATGGGCCAGCAAATAACAGACAAGGAGATATTTATAAGTGCATTGTGGGAGAGGAAAGAAACTCAAACTGTACCAAAGTCAATCTGGGTGAGTAGTCTGAGTAATCATGTGAGAGCTGTTTTTTGGGTTTTTTTTCTAATCTCGTCTTTACTTTTACAGAGAAGGAAAATGCCAATCAAATACCAGGGTGATGCTGTTTATTATTTTGTTTATTTACCACATGCTTGCTATATATGCATTCTAATAAAGAATGGTTGATCATAAAAGACAAAGCAAAATCTGCCTCACTTGATACTTCCTGCAGATTATCTTCATTTACAAGATATGAAAGTACAAGATCATAACCATACAGGAAGTTCCCATGGTTAACACTTCACACATTTCTCTGGTCACCATCTCTATCACCATCGTGAGAAGTGATGAGTTCAGAATGGAACCCTAGTGCAGCTCCTACCGTCAACCTCAAAACTTTAACCGTTGCTAATTGCTGTCCTGACCACTGTTCTTGTTTATCTCTTTATCCATTTATGCATTACTTCAGAAGTGCTGTAAGGTGTGTGGTTTTATCACAGGAACTTTTTACAATGTACTAAATCAGATGTTATGTACTCGTGCAATGGCCTCACTACTTTCTTTCCCTTTAAACTGTATGCCTGATTTTCTTTAAAACATTTGCAGAACAACATGCAAGATTTGTGTTTTTGAATTTTTGACATTAAAGTGTTAAACCACAAAAAATGTAATTTTTTCCTGATTGGTGATGTAACACTCTACAGAAAAGTTAAACAGCAGATTTTATTTAAAATTTTGAAAAAGTCACATTCATGAGACATGTCCTATGATTTGTCTTTCTAAAACCTCTAAAAAGGTGTCTCCAATTGCTTATCTAAAGAGACAATATTGATAAACAAGAACAGAGTACCATAAAAGTAATTTTAAATATATATTTTTCAAGCAGGAGATAAAATGTACTCCTTGAAAAAGGCAAAATAAAGCCTCACTGTAGTTGCTTTACTGCTTCTCCTAATAAATGAATGGATGCTGAGCCTAGATACTGTATTTATTGGAATATATGGCAACTGAGTACCAAACACATATGCTGTGTATTTGATGCCTGACAGGTTATTCTGCCACTAGTTCATTTGCTTGCTTTGAGGAAAGCAATTGCCAATATTTATTTTAAGTTTAGCACATTTATTTTTTTACTGGAGTCGCCCAGTGCTTTGTGTTGGTTCTTCATGGCCTCAGTGGCCTGGGACTCAATTATGTATTACATTAGATAGTTTAGAAGGACAGTTGACCTTTTTGTAGCCTGTTCTCTTCCTCTGCATTACTGACCTCTAATTATTTCATGATTGTGCAGTCTGCAAATTTTTATTTTGGGTTCCTCTGAGTTCAAGCAAAAAACGCAGCTCTGCCACAAGGCATATGCTGCACATGGCTCTTCAACCTGTCTACTTGCTTCCCATATACCTCAGTTACTCAAAACAGAGTTTTAGACAGAAAAAATGCTGATTGTTTCAATAAAAATAAGTAAAAGCAGTATTCTATAAAAATAACATTTTTTTAGTACAAACTGGCTTAAAAAGCGCTGTGCTATTATACTTGTGGTTTTTGTGCTTGTGTTGTTTTAAACCTTAAGTTATTTATTTCTTATGTTTGTATTGTGCTTTATACTTCAGAAGTGTTTTTATTGTATGTTAAGCTGGTTTAAGAATATTGCTCATTTCATTTGTACTAATTGTTCTTCCCCTTTCTGAATGGTTAATTCTAGTGAGACCTACTGTATCTCAGTAGCAGTCTCTTCACAGTATACCAGTCCATCGCACCCACAGCCCATAACATTTAAAGTTGCCAATTAATGCTGCAATACAAAATACATGTGCATAGCAACCATGAATACATAAATATTGTGTATCTCAAAGCATATAACCAGAATGAAGATCAGCCTTAAAACTGTCTATAAACGGCAGCTTCCCAATTCAGAATTAGTTCTACCCCATCAATGCCAACATTGGTTTTGGAAAATGTAAAGTCAAAATTTGTCATTCCAGGGTCTGTAAGTCAATGTTTAGGAGACAAAAATTGTGCCTGTTACTATGGAAACTTTGTTGGTTTTCTTTTTTTTTTCCATAAATAGATAGTGGGACAGTGAGGTGGGGAATCCCTGATGTACAGTCAAAGGTTAGAAAATGATTTGTCTGTGAACTCTAGATGATGCCTAATAAAATGTTTAACCAATTTAGCATCTTGATATGAAGCAACAAGTAATTAAAACACATGAGGAGTATATACATACAATATGACATTTCCTAGTCAGAATAAGATATAGAAAAACAGCACAACATTAAATAATATGCCACAATTTCTAGGTCAATGCAACAGTGCAGCATTAAACCAGGAATTAAATACAGGGTGGCCCACGCAAAAGTGGCTATGAACAAAGAGTGTGCATGGACATGCTGAAACGGGCACAGAGATGTATTGCTGCACAAGGAAATCACTTTCAGCATCTTCTGTAAATGTAACTTCACCACTTAATTTAGTCATTTTGGTGGAGGTGGGCGACTTTTTCGTGGGCCACCCTGTATTGTACCAACTGTACTGGTAAAGGGGTGAAACCAGTTTAGATCTAGGGTGCAGTAGCTGGAATTGTTTAATATGGCTTATCTTCATGGCTTCATTACACAAAGCATGTAGTGCTGGCCTCCACACCTGAACACTGGATTTTTGAGTAGATGTTGAAATCCTCCTGTTTTTTCTGTGTGCGACTGGTAGATCAACTACACCCAGTCATGACATTTTCTAAAGCGCAGGTCTAAAGTGTCCTGAAGACTTCATCATGCTATATTTCTTGAGGTGCCTTAAAATCTGAAAGCATTATTATTAACTGTTTTTTAGCTAGTTACCAGGGATATAGACAGGGACAGGAGTCCCCGTTAAGAAGTTAACGGTCTCTAGTGATGCTCTATCAGTGCTGGTCTAAAAGCAACTATGCCAATTTCCTCTAAAGTCCACAGTGTGGTGTTTTGTTTCCAAATTCTCCTTTGTGCCCACTGTATGACTTAATAAGAGACGCACAAATATATGAAAAAGAAAGCCTTTACTCTACCAACACCATCACTCAGAGGACCCCACACATGCACAACTCCACAAAACATCACCCCCCACCCCAAACCATAGATGCACACATACAACATTTAATATATGCATAATAGGAAACATAATAAAATTATAGTTAACAGCACTTTGTTATACCTGCCAATTTCCATTTATTCTCCTAATATTTTCTTTAAAGTTAAATGCATGCTTTTAAATCTCTTTTACTTATATCTTGTAAAGCACTTTTCAAAACACTTCTCAACTTTCATAAAACCTTTCCCATTATCTGAATGTATAATAAGATCTGTTTTTCTACATTATGACACCTAAATAATGGAAAAATGAGCTTCTATTTTTTAATTTGTCCATTTTTGTTACAGTATCTTTTTTTCCTTTATTTTGCCTTTTTTACTGTGAAAGAAAAGGAAAATAAAATAAGGGCAAATCACCAATCAGAATTTGAAATAATTAAAACCAAAACATACAATTAAAAGTCTTTAATAGAACCCCTGTAATTTGTGAAAGGCATAAGTTAATAGGGCAATTATTGTTACATTTACAGAGTATAATAAAATTCTTAATTCCATGTGCTAATCATCAAGCAACATAGCACCTTTGGTTTTGATTAGTTGGTATAACTAACTTACCTCAAAGCATCTGTCTTCCTGAACTAGCTACCTCACCTCAAAACTTCTTTCTTCTTTAAATGAACAATCTTAGAACATATATCTATACTAATAAAAGGCAAAGCCCTCACTCACTCACTGACTCACTCACTGACTCATCACTAATTCTCCAACTTCCCGTGTGGGTGGAAGGCTGAAATTTGGCAGGTTCATTCCTTACAGCTTCCTTACAAAAGTTGGGCAGGTTTTATATCGAAATTCTACGCATATTGGTCATAACTGGAAGCAGTTTTTCTCCATTTACTGTAATGGAGATGAGCTTCAACGCTGTGGGGGCGGAGTTTCGTGTGACATCATCACGCCTCCCACGTAATCACGCAGTACATAGAAAACCAGGAAGAGCTCAAAAAAGCGCTTAAGAAAACATGCATTATATAATTGAGAAGGCAGCGAAACAATAAGAAGCGAGCGAGTGACATATACAACCATATTCATGAGTTCTGCTACTTCGGAAACAAAGCACGATGTAAACCTACACTTTAAATTAAGTTCATAGCCAGGCTGCCGCTGGCGTTTGTAATTTAGTGCCTGCCCATATAAGGCCGTCCGTCAGCGGCAATCCAATAGCAAACTGCCACGGGTAAATATTCACGGGTGAAGGACTGTGCTTATGGAGAGGAAGATGAGATGGTCAGGGTGGTGTTTGACACAAACTCAGCGAAACTGCGAGAGAAAGTTTTAAGTGCCAGGACTAAGGTAACATTAAATACAGCCACGGACATAGCACGAGATGGCACCAGCACAGCTGGGAACCTTCGATACATGTACACTGAGCGGCTCACGTGAACTGACGCAGTGCACAGATAAAAGCAACAGTTCCAAAGAGCTGAACAAAACCGAATTACACAATTGAAAAGGCAGCAAAAAATATGAAGCGTCTGATAAGCATATTCATAAATCCAGCTACTGCGGAAACAAAGCACACGGTGGAAAAAGTCAATGTCCCGCTAAAGGAAGACAGTGTAAAAAAACCCGTGCATGCAGTGTGTCAGGTCTCAGATAAAGAAGAAGACGAGCTGTTTATTGATGCAGTAAGAAACGAATCGATGAATGAAACCTGTCATCTTTACAGCGATTGACAAACACGGAATGTAACTTGAACACAACACATCCTACAAATACGAACCTGATTGAAAGAAATAATGATAATCAAATCCTTGATGACAGCAACACTCAGTAACACTCACAAAACAAATACTGTATATTGACAGTCATGTTACGTTATTTTTAAAATGTTCCCTTTTCTTTTCTACCTTTTTAACACACTACTTCTCGCTGCGCTGCGGGTATATATATATATATATATATATATATATATATATATATATATATATATATATATATATATATATATATATATATATATATATCCCGCTCTACATACTCGAATAATGGATACTTTATTAGCCATCAATGATTGTTTTGGTAAAGCCATACTCAGTGTATTCATTAGATGAGCGGTAAAAAGTAAGAGCGAGGAGGATGACTCATTGAGGCATGCAGGCTGTAGTCTTGCGTCAACTCTATCTGAATTGCGCGATCACATTTGAAAAAACATATCTTTTCAAGTTCTATTTAGTCCATATGTGTCAAACTCAAGGGCCGCGGGCCACATCCGAATTATATCCGGCCCGAGATCATTTTATATACTGTATTATTGTTATTAAAGCCCGAGTATATGAAGCGCTGGTAACACAATAAACTACAGATCCCATAATGCAGCGCTTCAGCTGCCTTGCATCAGGGTAACCTGAATGCAATTCAGAAGATACAGAAAACAGCATAATTAAATAAGAATCTGACACTTCAGCGGACGTTTTAACCCGTGCACAATCACAAAGTGATTTCAAGTGAAGCTGCTTTTATGGGAGACACAAATGCACCAGTTCACCTTGCCCCACTTTCCCTGTTGCCAAGTACTGTTAAACCAAGTCGTCACTACGGTGTTCCCAAATACGCACTTTGCTGATAACCTGAGCGCACTGCGCACTGAGTTTACACGCGCTTTGGTGACTTTCATGAACAAAAAGCCGTCTACATGCGGCTCGAACCTTGTGCATGTTTGGTAGCACATATCTGTGTGAGAAGCTCTTCTCAGTGATAAAGACTAACAAAACAGCACACAGGAGACGCCTCACTGATGAGCACCTGCAATCCATCCTGAGAATCTCCACAACACAGAACCTCACACCAAACAGAAACGAACTTGTGGCCAAAAAAAGATGCCAGGCGACCAGCTCTAAAATGACATATGAGCAAAGACAACTGAATGATTTGATTTGTTATTGCGTAGAGCGGGAGTTATCCATTTTAACAAGCAGCGTATTGCACTGATACGAAATAGCTGTGTGTGTATATATGTAGATATGTATGTATATGTATATATATGTTTATATATGTGTGTGTGTATATATGTATATATATATATATGTATTTGTGTGTATATATATATATATATATATATATATATATATATATATATATATATATATATATATATATATATATATATATATGACAACAACACTCATCACTCACAACAGTGACAAAACAATTACATTGACAATCAGGTTACGTTATTTTAAAAATGTTTCCTTTTCTTTTCATTGCTTCTTTAACACACTACTTCTCCGCCGCGAAGCGCGGGTATTTTGCTAGTGTTATATAATATGGGGAACAGCCCGGGCACAGACAGGCAGACATCGTTTGTTTCAAACCACACACGCTTTATTTACAATATTTAACACAACAGAGTAAACCGCACACAACCCAGTGCCCCAGCACCAATCACCTTCAAGTCCAGACTTTACACAATGCCTCTCTCTTCATTGCCTCCACTCCTATCCTCCAGACTTCGTCCTCTTCCACCCGACTCCAGCCATCGAATGGAGGGAGGCAGCCCCTTTTATGTCCACCCAGACGTGCTCCAGGTGCCTCCCAATGAGCTTCTGCCGGCACTCCCTGGTATGGCGGAAGTGCCGGCCGTGCACCCGGAAGCACTCCGGGTGTCCCTGGTCTTTGTCCCCCCAGCACTTCTGCCACACATGGAAGGACCAGGGCTTCTCATGCATCCGGGCCCCTCCTGGCGGTGACCACAGGCCACCATAGGGTTGAGCTTTCATGCTCTGTTCCCGTGGTCCCAATACCAACCAAGGCGGCTGCCCTCTTGTGCTCTGGAGGAGACATATTCCCTCTTCCGATCCTTCTGGGCGTCCCGGCTGGGTACTCCCCCAAGCCGCTTGCCACAATAATAATAATAATAATAATAATAATAATAATAATAATAATAATAATAATAATAGTAATACATTTTATTTAAATAGTGCCTTTCCATGCACTGAGACACAAGTAGGGTTAATAGCACTTACTGAACAGTAATGTTTAATGGACTAGTCTCCTAATTTGTGGTAAATTGAGAGACTGCAGAGCCATCTAGAAAAGGTAAAGGTGCAATATACCTATGTAGGGGTATACTGATGCATAATGACAAATGAATAAGCCAAAAAAACACATGCATGTTCCAACAGAAATTTAAAATAACTCATCCTTTCAAATGTTGTTATAATAAACAGCAGTTTCAAATGTCTTTAATGTGACTAACTCTAGTTCTGACTATTTTGTTTATTATTTACTCACACAATATAAGCTGTTAAGTGATACTATTCTTGCATAATTTGTTGATCATGGCTAGAATGATGTAGCCATACGTTTTAAAAGGAAATTTGACAATTATCATTCATCCATCCATTTACCAACCCGCTGAATCCGAACACAGGGTCACGGGGGTCTGCTGGAGCCAATCCCAGCCAACACAGGGCACAAGGCAGGAACCAATCCCGGGCAGGGTGCCAACCCACCGCAGGACACACACAAACTAGGGCCAATATAGAATCGCCAATCAACCTAACCTGCATGTCTTTGGAACGTGGGAGGAAACCGGAGTGCCCGGAGGAAGCCCACGCAGACACAGGGAGAACATGCAAACTCCACACAGGGAGGACCCAGGAAGCAAACCCAGGTCTCCTAACTGCAAGGCAGCAGGACTACCACTGCGCCACTGTGCCACCCTGATTATCATTCATTCATTTATAATTTTTTTTTTCTTTATACTGATTTATGTTAGCAGGAAGCATCTGTGTGTGGCAATGCTGAATGCAACCATAGACAGAGCACACTAATACAGTACACACATCCACACACACTTATACTGATGTAGGTTACAGCCACCAATCAAACACACACATCTGTTGGAGGAAAACCTTCACAAACAAGGGGGAACATGCAGACTTCTTACGGATGCAGTGCTAACCATTGTGTCACAGTGTTGCCCAAAAGGAAAATAAGTTTCTTAATTGGTTCATAACAGACTGCACCATAATTTAGGAAGGACCTGTGGTATTCAGGATGATGCAAAACTTTCTATTCGTCACTCAAAATGAATAGAAATTTTTACCTCTCATACTGTGAATTATTTGAAATGTTTTGCTGGCTACTACAATGCCCCGGAACAATACATTTTCAAGTGCTTGAGCAGCCATGTCTTTGAATCTCTCAGAGAAATTATCCATGGAAAAGTTTTGGAAGTAAGAAGTAGTAGTTTTAAATAAGTGGCTGCACAGCAGGATTCAGGCAGGTGGTTTTTGAAGTTGATGGAGTTTATGTAGAAAAATCCATTTAGCTACTGTATCAAGCTATCCTAGGAGTGTGTTTGAGCAATTCTATATTAAATTAGTTTCAATTAAATAATGTTGTTGCACAACTTTTTTGGTGAGCCTTGAACAATTGTCTTGTTGCTGGTATCACAGAGTTACTTGCTTGGCAATCGAAAATCATGAGTGTGGAAGTTTGAGTGTGGTTTGTGATTATATACAGTATTTTAATGATTTAAGTGATATATAGGGTCATTTGTAGCTCTGATTGAATAGTTTTTTTTTAATCTTGTAATTTTGCTTTACTGAAACTTATGTTTGATTGTCCTATTTAATTTTGTCTGTAATGTACTTACATGGAGCAAATAAAAATTAATATATATCTCATGGTATGATTACATGTTCTGTTGCATAGGGGAGACTGCCTTGCAGAATGTATCCCGACAGATGAAAAACACCCATTTTGGGATGACCCTGACAAGCAATAAGGACAAAGGCTTTGTAGTAAGTAGCCCTATTTATAGTATTACACTAACCAGTAAGTAAAAACAGAGCCATACCAAAAAAACAGAAAAGCTGACAAAGTTTTTTAGTTTTTCAGAAATCCTAAATTTATAAAGCAGTGTCATGGTGGCACAATAGTTAGTGGCAGTGCCTCACAGCTACAGGATTAAAACCCAGATCCAGTTATCCTTTGTGGAGTTCACATGTATTAAATGTGTCCAACTCAGTTTTTCTTCCACATATTGAAGAAACTCTGGTAATGGTGATAGGCAATTATAAAGTGACCTGGTATAAGCAAATATGAGTAAGTGGTCTGTAGTGTATTAGCACCTGTCCAGGTCTTGTTTCAGACCATGTACCTAATGCTGACCTAAAAGATCCTGAATTGGAATAAGTGGTTAAGATAAAGAACTGATGACTGGATGATTTTAGTAAACCCCTTATTTGCTTCAGTTTCCAATTTAAAACTAATTTTAAATTCCATTGTTTAACTGCCATCTGACGAATGATAGTTTTGAACCCTGTGGGTTGTCAGGTTTTTTACTACTCAGATGTATTCCATACTACAGAAAGTTAGCTCCAGCAGTCACCACATTCATGGCCTCCACACCAATGTGCACATGAACTGATGAACTACAATGTGCACACTTCTGCTTCATTGAGATTAAAGCCAACTATATGAGCTCTGCTCTTGTATATTTTTGATTTTGAGGAGTTCCATTTTCAATGCATTTTTTAATGAATACCTTTACTGTTTCACTAGATGTTTTACAAGAAGACAGTCAAAACCATTGTAAAACTTCAGCAAAATTTCTGTCAGTCATTTTGTAAAACACTTTTGTCCTGAACAGCTTTGTGTGGGGTGTTGGAGCCTAACCCAGCTAGCATAGGCCGCAACACAGGAACAAATGCTGGACAGGTCACCAGTCCATCACAGGGCGAATTAACACACACAGACACACACCCCAGGGCCAATTTAGTATCACCAGTCCACCTAGCTTGCATGTCTTTGGACTGTGGGAGGAAATCCATGCAGACAAGGGGAGAACATGCAAACTCCATGCAGGGAGGACCAGGGATGTGAAGCTTGGTCTTCTTACTATGAGGCAGCACATGCTGCGATCAGTAAAATGTGTCGTAAGTTATATTTGAGAGATGTTATATTTTGCTCATAAGAAACTAGGAGTAACAGTGTGGTCCTTGTGATTGTTTTTAGTGAACGCAAAAATGATTCCCTGTATGAGACTCGTATTATTTGAACATGCATGTTAACATGCATCAAAAAACAAGATTATTCAGCAGAAATTTGCACTGCAGTCTGATTATTAAGCCTCGGTTGTCTGATTTAGGATGTATTGGTCTAACCTAGTGTTTTCCAAGCAGTGTGAAGTGGCACAGTAGTGCGCTGTGAGAGGTACCCAGGTGTGCCATGGAAATTACAACCTGGAGATAAAATTAAAGCAGCTCTTGATCGCAACGTTGCAGACACAGCACTTCAGATACGTCTCTATCTGCCCTGGGTTTGTGGTCACCAGCGAGCCTCACAGCGCTGGTGGACAGTGGGCATATGAGATGCCTCTGAGGCAGTTGAGGGCAGGCAAAGGAACAAAGCAGCTGAGAGATGCCAGCAAAGTGCTCACTAAGTGCTGTGTCTGCAAATGCTGATCTCTGAGCTGCTTTTTTCCTTGCTTTCCACCCCATTGGACAGTTGAGCAAGTGTATGACATAAAATGTGTTTGTGGTTAGTAAGATAGTGGTGTGCCGTGGGATGTTTTTGGTTATAAAAAGTGTGCCACCAAAGTAATAAGATTAGGAAACATTGGTCTAACCTAATAGACAAATGTATGACAATAATTTTGTAATCCAATTTATCTTCAAAAATAAGGGGGGGAAACTTCATCCATCTTCAAAGCAGCTCAATCTAGTTTAGGATCACATTTCCAGAGTCTATCCTGGCAGCACTTAGTGCAACACAGAAGGCAACCCTCGGGTGGGTGTCCACACCCACATTACTTTTATGAGGCCAAGTTACAATCTCCTTTCAATTCAACATGCAAGTCTTTGGTCTGTCTTCATGTAAGCATGAGGATAATGTGCCAGGCAGTGGCCTGGCTAGAATTCAAACCTGCTGGGCAAAAGCTATGAGGCAGAAACACTAACCACTGTGCCATTGTGCTGCCCCAACGAACCTATAAATTGTAAATAACAATTTTATATACAGATCTGTCTATATGTGTTTGCATGTATGTGTTGCATGTTTTGCATTTATTTTTTTTTTATTCAATCATTCCTCACCTCTCAACATACTTATCAAATATGTACAATGTATTGAATCTTTCAATGGAAATGTGTTATCCAAAAATAATTTGAATTGGATAAAATGCATTCATTTTGATAGAAACATTAAACCCCCAGCTTTGTTGCGCATTTCCATGTTTGGGATTTGGAATCCCAGCCCAACTACTACCTACTGTATGTAAAATTTGCACATTCTCCCCGTATATTCATTGGTTTTCCAAAAACTGGTTTGTTAGATTATTTAGCATTTTTAAATAGACCCATTATGAATAAGGACATGATGAATCCTGCAGAGACCTGGCATCAAGTCCAAGACTGGTTCCCCACCTTGAGCCCAATTCTATGGAAATATGTTAACTTTGAACTAAATATGTAAATCAGATTAATAGATGAATGAAGTGAATACTGTACTTTAATACATTGTTTTTTCTTCCTCATGCAGGCATGTGCCCCCTTGTGGTCGCAGGAGTGTGGCACATCGGTGTTCAGTACAGGAATTTGTGCCAGTGTAGACAAAAACTTTAATCCTACTAGGACTATTGCACCCACTGCCCAGAGTAAGAAGTGTCTGCTTACTAATGTCATTTGAGTGTTTTTCCACTTGCTGTGTGATGGTGTGCTTTTCTACAAAATAGACACACCTCAGATTTATGCAAACTTCTAGACCAGGGGAGTCAAACTCCAGTCCTGGATGGCCGCAGTGGCTGCAGGTTTTCATTCTAACCATCTTCTTAAATAGTGACTTGTTTTTGCTGATGATTAACTTTTCCTTAATTTTAATTAACTTGACTCAGGCCCCTTAGTTGCTTCTTTTTCCTTAATTAGCAGCCAGACAATAATGAGACACAAAACAAGCCACCACATGGCCAGCTCATCTGTTCACATCATGCAGTATCTGAAAATAAAGGTGATGGTCTCAGTAAGGTTTATCTCTCAGCTCTAAGAAAAAACGGAAAATCAATAGTTTTGGAAATAATAAGAATAAGAGCAGCAACGAACCATGGAGTTAAATAACGAGTTTAATTAACAGTAAGAACTGGCTTCAAATTAAGAAAGTGGTTGGAAAGAAACTGGTTGGTATTGGAAGCCCCAATTTAGCTGGTCAACTGTTGGCTTGTTTCACATCTCATTTCTGTTTGGCTGTCATTTAATGAAAACAAGAATCAATTCAGATGACTGAATCCTTAAACAGAGCTATGAAAATGAAGAGAAAAGGAATTTAATTAGCAGTGATAAACTGGTCACTGATTAGGAAAATGGTTAAAATGAAAACCTGCAGCCATTGCGGCCCTCCCAGCCCGGAGTTGGACATCCGTGATCTAGACTAAAGGTCAACTCTCCCATTCTGAATGTAGGATGTGCCACATTTATGGACATTGTAATTGTGCTTGATGGATCCAACAGCATCTACCCCTGGTATGAGGTCCAGAATTTCCTCAGCAACATTCTCAGCAAGTTTCATATCAGTCCAGAACAAATGCAGGTCAGTGTGCAATATTTATGTGTCATTCATATAAAATTGGGCAAAATGCACAAATGGAAACAACTAGGCCAGTTGTGTAGATAGATGGCACAGTATTAACTGACTTTTCTTCTGTATCATCAAAATACTGTCTATAATATAATGTTAGAATAACATGTAAATTTTTTCAATTTTTTTTTTTTAAACTGAGTTGCAAATATATTACCATATTGCTATAGTATATAAGAGTTTTGCAGTCATGATCTGAAAGACACTACTGGTAATGTGAAACAAAGCTGTTTTTGACCTACAGCAGCTGAACTCTTTACAATTCATCATAGTTGGTGTACCGTTTTGTCCTGATCTGGGTTTTGAAAGTTTTTAAATACCGATATTGTGTTGACAAAGTGCTGCTGATATATGCTTTTCTTCTTTTGCAAGCTATTGTTAATGCTGTTCCACAAAATACTGTGAATACATTTAGTAGCAGTACATGGTACCATCATGGTACAGTGGTTAGCACTGCTGCCTCACAGCTCTGAGGGCTAGGCATGGATTCCAAGTGTATTCATTGTCTCTGTTGAATTTGCATATCCTTGCTGTGTTTGCTTGAGTTTTTCTTTTTTAGATCAACAACCAATTTTCCTGCAGCTCCTGAAGACTTGCATGGTAGGTTAATCATGGGTATGTTTCAAGACCACATAAGCCTGTAATGGAGTTCAGAAAACGACTGGATTTGAAAATAAGGGATACAAAAAATACCTAGTGGGAAGCCACTATTTGTGCTATATTGCAGACCGAATACAATTTAAATTGGACTGCAGTCACTGCCTAGTTTTAGTTCTTTTGTGCATGCAACACAAAATTGTTTTTGCTTTTTATTTAGACAGAACTGAGACGCAAATGTATTGATTTTTGTTTTTTATTTTTTTGTTTGTTTTTTAATCAACATTAAACACCCAGCAAACACAGTAACTATTCTAATTTCACCTCTTTTCCTGGCTAATCTTAGTAAACTATCAGTAACACTCCTTGCTTCTTGACATAGAGGAGATTAAACAATAAGGATTTTAATGTATATTAAGTTTTAAGCTTCAAAGGACAAGTTTTACTTTTAAATGTTAATACAATACTCTTTGCTAATATAGCTCAGAAATTAAAGGGATGAATAAGTATTTGGAAGAACTGCATGAAGCATAGCCTTCTGGCACGGTGGTTAGTGCTGCTACTCTACATGCTCAAAAGGCCGTGTTCAGATCTTGGTTCAGTGAACGCTTTTGAAGAGATTGTCTGTCTATTCTTGCCATATTTTTGTGGGTATACTCCAGATTTCCTCCTAAATGGGCTGGCTCCCTATCTGGGGTGATTCATGTATTGGCCTTGATGAGCTTATTTATGAATGAATAAGATACTGTAGATAGCATAAAATGAATATTCATTTGGTGCATTCCAATGCAATTTCACTAGCAAATTATAAACTTTGAGCATAACAAACCTGTTTTTTTTTTTTTTTATTTAAATTACTAGGGTGCATCGCCCCCTGCTTGCTTTGCATGCCAACCCCCAGGCCTGCACTACATACTAGCATTTTTGCGGTTCTGCCACTCATGTATAGGGATGCGGATATACAATTTTTTTTTTTTTTTTTATTAATTTTATTACCGTACAATCCATACATAGCAATCAAGTTTTTACAAAAAGAAGAATTATGTTAAGAATAGATCGATCCCCACCCCTGAGCGGATATACAATTTAAACAGATTTTTATTTTCATGGGAATTGTTACATATGCATCAACGCAACGTATAATTGCCCGTGATAGAATTTAGTTTCTTTCTCCCTATCAAATAAAATTACTTTTTCGAATGTTTGGCTCTGAGATTTGTTAATTGTTTTTGCAAAAGCTATTCTAACCGGAAACTGTTAACGTTGTAATACAAATGGCATGTCAAGATCTCCTTTATTGTCATCCTAAAGGTACTACATTACTTTTCATGGATACATCCTTCTTTCTATAGTAATTCATGCATTATAAGACCGGATGTTGTTAACGGTTGTAAATATTCTTTGTGATATTGTAAGTTGTTGTTTTCATCTTCCGCACGATCATCACCAACTGTTTCAGCATAGTCTATTGATACGCATATAACCAATTTGCCGTGTAACCGTTCGACATTTTTGGATGCATTTAATTAATCTGATGTGTAACCGATCGACATTTTTGATGTTAATTCATTTGACTTCCTCGTTTCTCGGTGCTAAGATTGCACATGTACTCATTTATTATGTTGATAACCCTTCGTGATGAAATTCTTCAATAAGATTTGGACATAATACATCTTCTTTAAATGGGAACTTAAAGGGAGGAAAATGTTAAAATGTATAAGAACTGAGAGTGCAGGAAGTGTGTCTTGTTTGAAAATGTTTGAGAGGAGGGCGTGACTTGAAAAAATGTCAAGGCAAAAGTCTTGTATCGGGGTACTTGGAAAAAGTCTTCAAAAAAGTTTTGTTGTGATTTTTTTTTATATAATAGAGAGACATTTTTAAGTGCATTTGCATATAATGCCCAAGTACCTATTGTGAACGTTCCTGTCGGTTTGTCTGTCTGTATCTTTGGATCAAATTTGTGGAGATGTGGCATACTTATTCTTTAGAAAAGTTTGACAAGATAGTTCAGATTTCATTGAGATATCTTGAACAGCTTGAACACTATATGAAGTTTGAAAATTTCTAAATCTCCAAATGAAAAAAAAATCATTGTCAAATTTGCAAACTGATCTATCTTAAAATGGAGAAATGTTCTGTGCAACTTCAGTTAGGAATAAGTTTACTTTTTTAATTTTACCTTGAGCATGGTTGCTTGAACTTGTATGTCTGGTACAGAATATTTTACTTTTACTCTTCTGACAGCTGCTCAGATGCCCAGTGCAAGTGAGGCAAACACTGGGTAGAGCTCATGCACACAAACTGCTCACACAGCAGTGCTCTTCTACTGTTGTGTTAGATAAATTAACTAGTAGAATACAAAAATGAATGGAAGGTCAAAGCAATTGTGTAAGCATATATAAGACTGAATTGAATGAACAATATTATCTGCAGCTTATTATTGTAAAGAACCAATGTTATCAACCTGTAACTAATATGAACATAGGATAGATGTAAAAATGGACAGTGGTGTCAGAGGTGGGAGGACTCAGTGTCTTAAGCCCCTGATCTTTCAGTTCATATATACACAAACAATCACATCAAGCCCCGATCCTCTTGAACATTGTGCAGCATTCGTATTCCTGTTATACAATAAGTCAGTTCCTCTACAAGTTATTTATACAATTTTAACAAATTTTTGCGTTTTAATTAATATGTGCATGGGGAATTTATTTTTGTTTCATTTCCATTTTATAGGGTCATATTGCTAATGATTTTATGCTGCTATTGGTCATTTTGTATTGATAGATATTGTTCAGTTGGTAATTATTGGATACTACTCGTACTGTCAAAAATGTTATTTTTAAGAAACCAGAATACCTATTTGCAGACTCTCCACTGCTAGTGCACATCAATCCATGCCCATTTTCACGTCACTTGAATTGCAGTATGCTGGGCATGAAAACTATTTAGCTACCACAAGACTCTTTGTGCTGTTTTTAACTCCATTGTCAAGTAATTTTTAAAAGCACATATTTAATGTAGCCTACAAACATGTTATTGCATTCTATTACCTTTATTTTTACTCATTCTGTTGCTATTACTTTTGAATATGACTTATTGTCATAAAACTATTTAACAAACAAAAATGTTATAACTGACTCTTGGTTCACGTAAATACAAATGTGAAATGCTTCAACTTTCATGTTAGTTAACTTAGTCGCCAAACTGAATGTTACACAATATGTAGACGGTCTAACTTGTTTTATAATGTCATTTTACATAACATGATGCAGGGCACACTCACTCACACACTTAAGGGCCACTTTGGAAGTGACATTTATGCTACTCTGCATGTCTAACGAGATGTAAGGGAAAAAAAACCTTGCAAGCTCTATATAGGCAACAAGTGAGTGTGGGATTCATACCAGAACGCTGGATCCCAATATGCCACCTTTAAACAGTTACAGACTGTAAAATGCAAATCATTTTCATTTCTTATTAATATACAGTACGCAGAACCAACATTGCAGAGTCAATTACTTTAACTGCTAACTCAGTTCTGCTGGCAAAGATGCCATGGCTCTGCTTTGAAATGATCCTTACCATGACAGACACATAGGAAATAAAGGCTTTAATGGCTTTTTCTTGTTGTAAAAACCCCTCATAACTTTACAAGAACTTGGCAATACAGTTATTTTCAAAGTTTATTTAAAGTTGAATTACAGTAGCTGAGTAATGCAAATCAGTTTAGCAAATTAGTGAAGAACAAGCACACTTACAGGACTATCCACGGGACTGGAATTTTTTGATAAATTAATGGATCAAAACAATTCAAAACATCAAAAGAGGAAAGCGTTTAAAATCTAAAAAAAGAATCCTTAACCCGAATAAACAATGAACCCTTTATGAGTTAACCAAATCTCCCTCTGTGTCTGCATATAATTATATGCAGTGTTTACCCAAAAAAACCCAAAGTGCTTATGTATATCTTTATCAAAATATCCAAATAAGGCAAAGGAAAGTAAATGCATTACCAAACCATTCTTGCTGATGGATAACAGGCATTGTGTGCTGCAGTGCTCTGTAGTAATCGGGCAGAGACAAACACCAAGAGGAAATATCTTTGGCTTTTGGACATTCCACCAGCTACCAAAATTATAGGTGTGGACGTGAACATGCCCCACGTCAGCATGTGGGCAATGCTGACTTATTTGTGACAAACATGTCTTGTACTTTAACCCCTGGAGTGCATCACAAATTGAGGCTGCCTTCATAACAAGTGGAAAGTAAACCTTGAATGTATAAACCATTCTAATGTAATCTCAAATAAAATATAAGAACTTTTAAATCTTATTAAAAAGTGACCTGGAGAATAATAAACTTATGTTGTTAAATTTATTTAGCCGATGCCTTCAATTCGGGCTAACTTTTTTTAAGGTGTTTGAGCCAGAGAACTGACTGAGAAAGTAACAGGATTTCGATCACTCTTTCTTTTTCCATTGACATTACAAATCTGAAGACAGCTTGGCCTTCTGTGAAATGAACCATTAAATGGTTAGGTCTTGTCTTAGTTTTTTTTTTTTCTTTTTAAGTGGCTTTAGACTGTGTGTTTTCTTCTGAGTCATAAATCTGAGGTTGCCCAGGCCAAGCATCCAGTGCCTGTTTTGTTCCCATAACTACAGCTGCTTGGCTGTATTAGTACTGAACAGGTTTACACATCAGTGTGAATAATTTCCTTCTCCTGACCATAGTCAATGTGTCAGCATCTGGTGCAGTCTCATATATTTTTATAACTTGTAAATGCATTATTACACAATAGTTAACCTTACTTGGCGGTATGGTGACATAGTGGTAGCAGTGAAGTGTAATGGATCCAGAATCTTGGGTTCCAATCTGTCCTATCTGTTGTCTTTTAGACTTTGCCTTTTCTCCCTGTATCCATATGACTGGTTTTTGATTCATGTATTTATCTTTTAATGGTTGCTAAATATTTTGGATTTCAGTTTCTGTTCTGTGTTATTTATTGACCTTTTTCTTGTGTGTCAGTTTCTCCTATTACGTTTTAAATGCTTGTGCAGCACTTTGAGAACTGCAAAGAATGGGGAAAGTGGCATAAAAAATGTTATTATTATGTATGATATCCTCTATGTGCTCCAGCTTTCCACTCATATCTGAAAGACACAAGTGCTAGGTTGATCAGTGTTTCTAAACTGGAGCCCATGGAAAGCACATGAGTGAAACCTGTAATGGATTTTGATTCCATTTGAGGTTGGTTCCTGTGTTTGGATCAGTGATGTCATTAGCAGATCTGACCCCAGTAACACTGAATTGGATTAAGAAAATAAGAGCACTGATAAGACTTTCATAAAATGCTTATTGTGTTGCTGCATTGTATAAAATTCTGCCATTGTCTTTTTATAATAACCTTATTATCAAGTTTATGGGTTTTACTGGGATTTTCCAGTGTGGCGGTGAGATTTTAACTGGCACCCTATTGTATTAACAGCTTTAAGTGTGTTTTGCCAGTGTGTCCATGTGTTTTACTGGGGTATTTACCATTGTAGGCAAGATTTTTTACTTGTACAACCCAGTCTGTTAAGAAGTTGTAGAATCTGTACTATAAGTTTATAACTACCATTGAAAAACAAAAATCAATTATGTAAAATACGTCTCATAATAAATAAAATATAAAACAGCTACCTGGAGAAATTAAATTCAAAAAGTCATTACTTGCCCTAGGAAATATTGGAAGTGCTCTACTTCTACATCAAGATATTCCAGTTGTTAATCCTGCAAGTCCCCCCCGAGTCATTTAAAGAAGTTCCCATATGCAGGAGCAAACTTAAATGTTGTAAAATTTCTTCATTCACATAGAAAGTCACAACATTAGCCACTCCAGCATGGTTATTCACCCATCAAAGTTTTACCAAAGAGAAATATTTTTATTATGTAGTAACACCGATACAATTATTTGATTACTTATGTTTGTACTACTAGGGTGTTGTACCATGTTAGCCATTATGAATGTAGAGAAAAGCGAAGCAAAATTAAACCTTTTATTGGCTAACTAAAATTAAAAAAAAGATACATATTAAGAATGAGAAATTGATATAAATAATTAGATGATCAAATCAATCAACAATCAATGCCAAAAGCAAAGGAAACAAACTGTCTTACTCACCTAGACTGACTCTCGCTGGGCCAGTTTGAAAATGTGTTACAAATGTTAGAGTATTAGAAGACCAATGCAGACATAAAGAGAACTTTCAGATTCCACATAAGCAATTGCCAGGTCAGCATTTCACCCCAGTCTCCTGGAGTGGTCCTCATCCCCTCTTACCATCTTTATACCATTCTAAAATGCTTTACAGCAAAATTATATTATTGGTACACACTTAGATTAAGTAAATTATTCAAGTCAGTGGTGGGGTTTGAACCTGCAGTCTTACCTACAGCTAAAATGCTTAGTAGTAAGACCACACTTTCTGTAACTTGTATTGTAAGCTTTGGTGAAATGACATTATGTTTTCCTTTAATTTCTTCATTTTCTTACCTGTAACATTCTAAAGAGAAGTTACACTGTGATCTTTTATATAACATTTTCTATTTTCTGAGTGCTGATTTGTCCTGATGTTAAATATTTCCAATTATGTGTATTATATTACTGCGGTGGGCTGGTGCCCTGCCCGGGGTTTGTTTCCTGCCTTGTGCCCTGTGTTGGCTGGGATTGACTCCAGCAGACCCCCATGACCCTGTAGTTAAGATATAGCGGGTTGGATAATGGATTGATATATTAAATTAATATAAAAGTAAAAGCTGTGTCTTTTGTTAAAGGTGGGTGTTCTGCAATATGGTGAAATCTCAGTTCACGAGTGGTCTCTCCAGGACTACAAAACAACTCAGGATGTAGTGGAAGCAGCTAAAAATATAAGCCGACAGGAAGGTCGTGAAACAAGAACTGCATATGCCATTCACATGGGCTGGTGAGTAAGTAGCTAACCTTTTCTAATTCTGACAATGCAGAAACTGCAGTTTTGTATGCAAGTCTGAGTTACAATTAACAAACCAGTCTAAAAATGTCTGATGGGTTTCAACAGATTAGCCTAAGTAGGCTGCCTTAATTTCACTGCATTCAGGAAAGACCCATAAAGAGTGGGAAATATCATCAATTAAGGATATTCAATGACCCGTCACAGGATGAATAAAAATGTTCATAAGCTCTCCCTGGAATAAAAATAATAATTTGTGATGGTTATTAATAACACACCACAAAATCTAGGAAACAACATTATCTGACAGTAATACCTATACAGTGTACATTATTCCTGCAAGACAGCAGCCAAGGTATTGGGGAATAAATGATTTCTAATGAATTTTGAATTTTTGTTCCCACAGCCTTCTATAGCCTCTCAAAATAGTGTACAGCCTGACAGGCACCCCCTTCTTGCCCTTAAAATATGAAAGGGGGCCCACCTCCTGCTCCTAGCATTTTTGTACTGTATTTTTGTCAGTGATTGCTAGCAGGTAATACATATGAGGCCATTTTAAAATGTGCACTCAAACATTTACTGTAGCATATTTAGAAGAAGTCCCACACTCTTGAGTGTGACCTGTGCCACCAACTGTGCTTTAAGAAGATCTTGATATCTAGGTTTAAGAAGAGAGACCATACAAAATGTACACCATGGGTTAGCCATCTTGTTGACGCAATATGCTGTGTTTATAACATCCCTTTGTATTTGAATTTATTCTGAAAGTGTCTATATCAGCTCTCAGCTTTGTTGTCTTAAGCAATTTTGTTCAATTTCTTTGGTAATTTAGAAAAATGTTGCTTCATTTAATATGTGAAATTGTCTTTGTACTGGGTGCTACAAGACTGTTTCTGACTCAGAGGCTGGACTAACTGGTCCTGCAATGTTCTTTATACTCTTCAGTGTGTTTTATGAATATGCAAGCTGTACTTTCCAGTCTTATCATTAGAGCTTGAAGGTACCCGTATTAAAATTACGATCGCTGCTCTATCATGGTGCTGGCCTAGGTTAACCCTATTCTCCTCTTTTATATTCTAAATGCCAAGTAAATCCTTGCCTATCCCTCATATCTTACACTACCTTTTATATCTATTATTAGATAAATTACTAGAACAGGCATGAGAAAAATTTACAAGTTTATTCATGTACTAGCTGTGCTAACTGTCTAAGATGGGTTGAAATCTAAGTAATCAACCTAGACCTCAGCATTAACGTTTGCAGTGCATATGTCTCTGTTATATGCCATTTGTTATGGGATTCGTAAAAGCAGTGTTAATGTTTGTGATGAGCCATCTATTGGAATGACAAATGCAATGCATTTTATTACTAAAAATGTTTGCGATGCACCATCTTTTGAAATGACAGAGACATAGCAACCGCCCCGACATTCAGACAGACAAACAGGCCCTAAAATAAATAAAGTAAAATGAGTATGGCAAAAATACCATTACAACATAAGTAGCAGTGCCCTTTAAATTCTATATGCTTACTACCAGATGGCTGTCTGTCTTAATAGGCTCTAGTCCAGCTTGGGGTTTCCTCTAGCACGGCTTTTAAATGGAATAAGTGATGACTTGGCCTGTTCAATGAATGGAAAAATGTAAGAGCTAGAGAGTACGCTTCTGTTTAAGCATTAATTTATAGGAATCCTGTGGCTTCTTGACACACCTTCTCAACTCAGTGTGGGGGTGAATTCACTAATGATACAGCACATGCATACTTGAAGGATGCACAAATGAGGTTTTGGACAAACAAGAAAAAAAAAAGGTGTACAGATAATTAAATCATTAACTGCCGTGTCAAACCTGCTTCTCTATCAGAGTTATAAATGCACATGTCTCTTCTAGTCTAGGCTTTCCTTCTGGAGGGATAGCTCATCGAATATCAAATGCTCTTACACATCTGGCCCTCTCTGGTCAACTCTTTCCCTCCCTGTCACAGGTGGCCAGAGCACATCACTTGCCAAAAGGTCTTAATCTCATCTAGCAAGTCGTAAATGTCTGCCGAGCAAGGCCTGGAGAGCGTTCCAGAATTTAAAAATCTGATATTGCTAGACATTAATAAAAAAAATTAACCTATATGCTAGATTTTATTCTCAACTGCTTTCCTTTTTTTAATTTAAAAAACATGTTTTCAATTCCAGTTTAAACTTTTTCCAGCCGACTCCGGTCATGTAGCCCACACCAGTGAAAAGGTACAAAAAGTCCAGTACCATTTGTTCCCTTAATGTAGCCACAGTAATTTAAAAAGAGGAAAACAATCAATGTCAAGAAGGCATCATTCACAAGACGTTATGCTGCATCTTGATTTTTACCCACCACTGAGGAGGAACAGGCTAAATTTGGAGAAAAAAAAAAACCAATAAGGAAGCCTTATACTGCACTTCTTCTATGTAAGTGAAAAAATGCCAGCAATGTGATATGTCTATTTTTTAAAAAAGCACAAAATCCTGGTTCAAAAACAGGTATAAATTTAGAAAATATTTTTTCAATTGTTTGCTGGTTTCATTCTGACCAGTGAACATCTCTCCTCAAGGTAGTTAGTGCTACTACTGAATGTGCAGTTAGATCGATGCAGTGTGTGTAGTCTGTGTGTTCTTTCCATGTTATTGTGGCTTGTCATTTTTCACCTCACAGGCATTGAATTCTAAACTTGAGGTGTAACTATTTTTGTTTAAGCACTTAGTAGCCAAAAGATTTTCTATTGCAGTGAGTGGCTGT
This sequence comes from Polypterus senegalus, assembly GCF_016835505.1. Taxonomy (NCBI): domain Eukaryota; kingdom Metazoa; phylum Chordata; class Cladistia; order Polypteriformes; family Polypteridae; genus Polypterus; species Polypterus senegalus. The sequence goes on from NC_053154.1 coordinate 174,084,783, forward strand.
GAGGTTCTCAATTTACTTAGTGCTTAAATCTGCATGGCTGTATTTTGTCAGATGATGATGTCACATTGATGTGATGCCAATTGAGACAGACCAGGCACCAGCATCACATTGTTTGACTTTTTTGTGGCATGAAATACTTGTTTTGATGATCATTAGTAAAAGAGAGACAGTGATTATTATTTAGGCAAGTTAATGTTAACATTTGACATGTCTGCACACATACAGAAAAATTCTGGTATGGCCACTACAGGCTATCCATCCCAAAAACACCACAGGACACAATACTACCTGAGTTGTGATGTAACCCTGACCTCTCACTGCTTTCAGTAATCATAAATAAAAATTACAACCAAATTACCTTTTTGTGGACTGAATTGTATTTGGAGTTATGAGGTACTGTATTTGCTTAATAAATTTAATTTGAACTATATTTTCACAGAATGATACTGCCTATTTAATTGATTTTGTGTAGTCTAATTAAGAAATCAAAAGAAGCCCAGTGTTTCTTCTAAAGTCCTGACCAGAAATTCTATTGAATGCAACAGAGTGAGTATTACAAAATGTAACTACAAAAATTCCCTTCACATGAATAATTCTTTACATTTATATAGCGCTTTTCTCACTACTCAAAGCGCTCATCAATTGCAGGTTAAGGACCTTGCTCAAGGGCCCAACAGAGCGGAGTCTCTTTTGGCATTTACGGTATTCGAACCGGCAACCTTCTGATTGCCAGTGCAGATTCCTAGCCTCAGAGCCAGCAGAAAGTTGTGGGTGGATAGTGGCCTTGATAGATGTAAATAATTTGAAGACTATCTTGGGCATAAGTCATGGTTGGATGGCACCCTTCTAGTGATGAGCGAGCACCAAGGTGTTCGGGTGTTCGGTCCGAACACATCGATATGTTCGTGTGCTCTACCGAGCACCCGAGTATAATGTAAGTCAATGGGAGACAACCAGGCACCCCCTGCTTTGAAGAGGGGAGGGTGCCTGGTCCTTTGGAAAAGGTCAGAAAGTGACAGAAACACCACCCAAATGGACCGGGAACAGCATGGGGACGATGTCTGGATGCATCTTGGACTCCCAAGTCGCTGCTGGGATCCAGTTTGTCCGAGTTGTACACCACTTTTACAGACTGACAAAAACACGCCCAAAACCCCCCAAAAAATCAATTTTAAAGGAAAAATGACGCTCTAAAATATTATATGCCAGTGCCTGCAGGTGAGCTGACGCTCTAAAACATTACATGACAGTGCCTACATATATAGCACCCGATGACGTGTTTCCGGCCAGCCAATCATTGTAATGCCAGCACCTGACATGGCTACTGGCATTACAGTTAGGGGAGTACTTACCTTGATTGGCTGTCTCCAACTCGCGAAACGTGAGGGGCGGAGACTCGAGCATAGCGCATGAGCACATGTGGTGCTCGTTTGAGGAGCACCAAGCTCCGAGCATAGCGATGCTCGAACCGAGAGCATGCTCACTTATCACTACACCCTTCTAAGAGAGGAGAATGTAGAATGACAAGATAACATTACAGTGCAGGCATCAGGTAAATATAGGCCAGACATACATCCTAGTCAATATCCTGTGACGGTACAAGCGCATACGGTGCAGATGCTTAATTCATGGCTGGTTGGTGATTCAACAGACCTGTAAAGTTGTACCAGAAGGCATTGCAGAGAATCTATTTAACACCCACGTGCACCCCCAATCCCACTCCACATACAAACAAACATGCATAGTTTGGGGCAACAAGTTCATGGAAATGGTGGGTTTTAAGATGATGGAAAGTGCATTCATTTAGACATTTCTTGTTATAATAGTTCAGAATCTTTTCTCATACTTTGAACCAGTCTGCCATTACCTTAAGCTCTATTTGGTTAAGTCAGCTGGTTAACAAAAATATTAAGAAATGTGAGCAAATTGACAGAGAAACAGCTAGATTTATTGCAGTTGATATTTTAAGTAATAGTAGGTTAATTTTCTTGGAACATAAAATCTTATTTAAAGGTTGTTTTAAATTTGGATGATCATTAGGTTTTAGTCTCATAAAAGAAGACAGAAAAATAATTGCTCTCTTGAAAATTCCCACAAAATTTATGAGCCAAAGTCAAATTCAGCTTTACTACTCAAATTAATTCCCTTCACAATCAGCAGAGAACAGATTCTCATACACTGTTTTTCGATTTGTTCTTTATTTCACAGTTTTCACATAAATACTTTATATTTTTCAAATTATGTGTGAACCCTTGGATACAGTACAGCAATATCACATTTTCAGACTATTAATAAGCAGTAATGTCTGTGTTATTTTAACCACTGAAGGCCTACTATAAAATTATTTACTTTGATATCTACAAATGATAAAGATATTTAATTGGAGAAATGGAAGATCCTTCAGTACTTGAAACTCTCTGAGGCTTCAGGACTAAGCTGTAGTCCTTTATTGAACAGAACCCCAACATCAGCTATAGTGAAATTTCAAGTTAAAGGATGACTTTCTCTTTGAAACTGAGTAGTAATCTTGGTGTACAGAATTTGGATCTCTTTATCTGATAATGCAGTATGAGTTACAATCAAATGATACTCTTTCAAACATATCAGACTGGCTTCAGTGGTCAGCATGGAGAGTGAACGTAACTCACCTCTGTCAATTTTGACACACCAAAAGCTTGAATCTATGTATACACAAGAAACTAATGTCAAAATATACACTTACTCCTTTGTAATCCAGTGTTGGTACTGGCTAATCACTCTCATCAGCTAAGTCTAGGTTCTAAACTGACTGCACTAAAGGACAGCAGTTTAAATGAAGAATGGAATCTGGGGAAAGGTTTATAGACTGGCAAAGGTCAAAACCAGGAGATCAAGAATCAAAACAAACAGGTCCGGATATGAAACCAAAAATAGTCTTCAGCAAAAAAAAAAAAAATGTAAAAACCTGCAAAAGAATGCAAACTGAAGATGGAGGTCAAAAAAGGACAGAAAAGCCCATAACGAATATTCAATTATGTATAATATAAAGGAATTAAGCATTTGGGTTGAATCGACAGATTTGGACAAATCAAGGGCAAGTCCACTGTGATAGTGACATCACGTGTTGTACATTCCCACCGGCCTGTCTGACAATGGCATAGCAACCATCAAAACCACTATCTCACATGATGACAGCCATAAGAGAAACAAAATGACATTGCAGAAGAATGTGATTTAATTTTAACACTTTTAAAAATGCATTAAATTGAAAAACAACCACTAACCTCTTTTTTTTTTTGTTTCCAAAAGCCCCCAAAATAGTGTTTCAAATATTTTTGTTTTAAAAAAAATGAAAAACCAATACTTCTGCTATTGTCTGCTGCTCTCAACAACAACAACAGCCTTTATTTATATAGCACATTTTCATACAAAAAGTAGCTTAACACCTTTGTCTTTGAGGGGAAAATGCATTGCAAGACCTCAAAAGACATGCTGGGCACAAGCAGTAGAAACCTTAAAAAAGACTAAGCTTATTTCACCAAAGATAAACAATTAAATGATCACTAACTCTCAGCAGACATTTTATGCTAGTATGAAAGGATCACTGTTTGAAACTTCAGACTGTAAACTGTAGTAAACTCATCAATTGCAATGTATTATTAAACACCTAAACAAAGAAGCCCCAAGAGCTCTCTTCCTCCATGCGTGCCAATTTAATCATTTTGTTGGGCTGAAGATCTCAGGCCAAGCATTACCTCCATCACTTGAGATGACATGGACCATAAAAGCCAAATATATTACTACTTTGTATATTTGGTTCTAGTGCTGTAGTGAAAGGGGTGGGTGTAGCAAAACTAAAAGAGGGAGAGTCCACTGCTTTAAGAGGCACTCATGGCGTTAGAAGCCTCCTTTGATTACTGTTCTTGGCTTTGCTGAAAGATTGGACCTATTTTTGGTTATCAAATGTAGGCTTGCCTCACATTTACCATTTTCATCTTCTGGTCATTATTTTTCTCTGTGCCTGTTTCAATGCAGACATAACAGGTGTGGTCCTAAGTAAATGTCTGAGTAGAAACTTTGTAGCTACGTGTAAAGTCAGCAAATGTATTAACACATGTATTTTCGGCTGTTGGTAAATTGAAAGCAATAACTTCTATATTGGTTATAAGATAATTCTGGTAGACTTACGGATACCAGCTACCAGCCACTCAGCACCCACTCCCGCAAACAAGCTGTGGGAGAACAACCTTCCAGCTACATCTAAGTAAACAGGCACCAAGAATCTTGTAATCCAGGCAAAGATTTTCCAGTTCAACTAGCTAATAGATCAAATCTTACAAAAATAATGAATTTGGTTCAAAATTAGTAATGTTTTCTTGGGAAATTCTTTGTACAAAAGTTAAAAGGGAAATGTAGTTTCTAAGTGTATGCTGCTATGTACATATACTGTACTTGTGAGAAGAGGGTTGGTGAAACATCATTCAACTTGGGTATATGCCCATATAGTACAATGGAGTGTATTCCATTTCAAGCAAAAAATTGTCAAGGCATCTCTACAAGCCATTTTTACAGTGCTACACCCACAAGTGACTGAAGGACCTTTAACTGAAATCATCTTCCAGTTCGTATCTTCTACAGTCGTCTGCTAGGATTGAACAGCTGGCTACAGGATTTCTGCAGGAAGCAAGACATCGGTTTAGTCAACAATTGGAATCTCCTTTTGGAAAGGCCACGTTTCTTCAAGCGAGATGGCCTGCATCCGAACAGTTTCGGCGCCCGGGTCCTCCTCGAAAACATATCTAAGGTAATTTGTTTATCTTGACTATCTATCTCTGCTCTTAACTCCTTCTGAAATGATACTGTTGTGCTAGGACATGATAAGTGTCTAATAGAATCTTCCATTAAAGTGCACAACATTAATACTGTAATAAGCAATCTCAATGCACGTTAAAAATCTAGGCAATATGGCATAAATTTCAATAATCTAATTAAAATTACTATTTTAGAGGAACAATGTATTAAAACTATGAAAACAGATCACAGATTAAACAAAAAATACACACAGAGCGGTGCTAATAAAAATAATTTAGTTCCTATTCCAAATATCAATAATGCATATAGTACTCCTCTCTGCCCATCCAAAACATTAAATATGGCACTATTAAATGTTAGAGCTTTAACTAACAAAATGTTTTTATATCAACGATCGTGGCTTAACTCAGACGGCGAGGCTGTTTTAATCGAATCTGCGTCTCCGGATTACAGTTTTACTCGTGCAGACCGCCAAGGAAAAAGGGGGGGCTGCTTGGCAAACATTTACTCGAGCCGGTTAAAATGTAAAGATGTCAGTTTTGGTAAGTTCAAGTCCTTTGAGTATCTCGCCGTTGTTATCCATGGAGATTCTCACGTTTTAGTATCATCTGCGTCTTTTTTTGAGGAATTCTCTGTTTTAATGTCAATTTTAATTACTAACTATGACACACTCCTAATAGTTGGCAACTTTAATTTTCATATACAGTGGTGTGAAAAACTATTTGCCCCCTTCCTGATTTCTTATTCTTTTGCATGTTTGTCACACAAAATGTTTCTAATCATCAAACACATTAAACCATTAGTCAAATATAACACAAGTAAACACAAAATGCAGTTTTTAAATGATGGTTTTTATTATTTAGGGAGAAAAAAAATCCAAACCTACATGGCCCTGTGTGAAAAGTAATTGCCCCCTTGTTAAAAAATAACCTAACTGTGGAGTATCACACCTGAGTTCAATTTCCGTAGCCACCCCCAGGCCTGATTACTGCCACACCTGTTTCAATCAAGAAATCACTTAAATAGGAGCTGCCTGACACAGAGAAGTAGACCAAAAGCACCTCAAAAGCTAGACATCATGCCAAGATCCAAAGAAATTCAGGAACAAATGAGAACAGAAGTAATTGAGATCTATCAGTCTGGTAAAGGTTATAAAGCCATTTCTAAAGCTTTGGGACTCCAGAGAACCACAGTGAGAGCCATTATCCACAAATGGCAAAAACATGGAACAGTGGTGAACCTTCCCAGGAGTGGCCGGCCGACCAAAATTACCCCAAGAGCGCAGAGACGACTCATCCGAGAGGTCACAAAAGACCCCAGGACAACATCTAAAGAACTGCAGGCCTCACTTGCCTCAATTAAGGTCAGTGTTCACGACTCCACCATAAGAAAGAGACTGGGCAAAAACGGACTGCATGGCAAATTTCCAAGACGCAAACCACTGTTAAGCAAAAAGAACATTAGGGCTCGTCTCAATTTTGCTAAGAAACATCTCAATGATTGCCAAGACTTTTGGGAAAATACCTTGTGGACTGATGAGACAAAAGTTGAACTTTTTGGAAGGCAAATGTCCCGTTACATCTGGCGTAAAAGGAACACAGCATTTCAGAAAAAGAACATCATACCAACAGTAAAATATGGTGGTGGTAGTGTGATGGTCTGGGGTTGTTTTGCTAATTCAGGACCTGGAAGGCTTGCTGTGATAGATGGAACCATGAATTCTACTGTCTACCAAAAAATCCTGAAGGAGAATGTCCGGCCATCTGTTCGTCAACTCAAGCTGAAGCGATCTTGGGTGCTGCAACAGGACAATGACCCAAAACACACCAGCAAATCCACCTCTGAATGGCTGAAGAAAAACAAAATGAAGACTTTGGAGTGGCCTAGTCAAAGTCCTGACCTGAATCCAATTGAGATGCTATGGCATGACCTTAAAAAGGCGGTTCATGCTAGAAAACCCTCAAATAAAGCTGAATTACAACAATTCTGCAAAGATGAGTGGGCCAAAATTCCTCCAGAGTGCTGTAAAAGACTCATTGCAAGTTATCGCAAAGGCTTGATTGCAGTTATTGCTGCTAAGGGTGGCCCAACCAGTTATTAGGTTCAGGGGGCAATTACTTTTTCACACAGGGCCATGTAGGTTTGGATTTTTTTTTCTCCCTAAATAATAAAATCCATCATTTAAAAACTGCATTTTGTGTTTACTTGTGTTATATTTGACTAATGGTTAAATGTGTTTGATGATCAGAAACATTTTGTGTGACAAACATGCAAAACAATAAGAAATCAGGAAGGGGGCAAATAGTTTTTCACACCACTGTAGATAATCAGTGTGACCTAAAAGTAAAAGAATTTATGAACCTCCTGGACTCTTTTGATTCGAGACAGGTCGTTAGTCAGCCTACACATAAAGCAGGTCATACGTTAGACTTAGTGATTACTAAAGGACTGAAAGTTGATATAAAGCAGATCACTGATATTGGTCTATCAGACCATTTTCTTCTACTTTTTAATATAGAAATAATGATAAAAAACACCATGAGAAGCATATTGTTAAAAACGCTTCTTTGACTCATCAGTAGCTTTAAAACTTACAAACATTCTAAGCAATCAGTCCGTTTATAGTGCCAACTATAATAGCGAGGATAATGTAAATAGTAAGGTGGAAAGATTTAATACTAAAGTCAGAGCTGCTGTTGACATAGTGGCACCTGAAAAGACAGTTAAAAAATCTTCTAGCATTGTTATACCATGGAAGACCCAAAGAGTGTCTGATTTAAAGAGAACATGCCGTAGAGCTGAGCGTAAATGGAGGAAGACTAAACTAACTATCCACTATAAAATATTAAAAGTTAAAATAACAGAATACAATAACACTGTCCGTCTTGAGAGGCACTGCTATTTCTCTAAGATTATAAATAACAATGCTAGTTATCCCAGAGTCTTATTTCTACAATTGATCGTCTACTAAACCCAGGTAACTCAAAGGAATGCCTCCTAATTACTTCCAGTAAAACCTGTGAGGCTATCGCTGTATTTTTCAATCAAAAATTAATGATATTAGTGTTGGGGACATATACTATGTTATTTCTAAGAATGCTCCTAAACCCCAGCATTCTGTTATAAACAAATTAAACTCTTTCACTAGGATAGATTTACCTGATTTACAAAAATAATATCTCAATTAAAACCCTCCACCTCGTCCTTGATCCAATACCAACAAATTTTTCAAAGAAGTATCAGGCGTGTAATTGATAATGTTCTTGACATAGTAAATTCGTCATTAGATACGGGGTCTTCCCAGACTGTCTTAAGACTGCTGTAGTTAAACCCCTTCTTAAGAAACATAATGTTGACCCCTCGGCTCTTGAAAATTTTAGACCTATCTCTAACCAGCCTTAAATAAAGTTCTGGAGAAGGCAGTCATTATGCAGTTAAATGACCACCTAAATGAACATGCTATTCTTGATAAATTTCAGTCGGGTTTTAGAACAAATCACAGCACAGAAACTGCACTCGTTAAAGTAGTAAATGATGGTGAATGCAGACAGAGGCCATTTATCTGTTCTCATCCTCTTAGATCTGAGTGCTGCATTTGACACCATTGATCATAATATTCTTAGAAATCGCCTTAGTCAATGGGTGGGCCTCTCTGGCAGTGTCTTAAATTGGTTTGACTCCTACCTGGCAGGTAGAAAATTCTTTGTTAGTTGTGGTAATTACAACTCAAAGACACATGATATCCAATATGGTGTTCCACAAGGCTCTATCCTGGGTCCGCTGCTCTTCTCAATCTACATGCTTCCGTTAGGTCAGATTATCTCAGGGCACAACGTGAGCTACCACAGCTATGCTGATGACACACAGCTGTACTTATCAATAGCACCTGATGACCCCGATTCTCTTGATTCACTAGAACAATGTCTGACTTGTATCTCAAAATGGATGAATAGTAACTTTCTCGAGTTAAATAAAGAAAACTGAAATCTTAGTGATTGGCAATAATGGATACAATGAGGCTATTAGAAATAAACTGGATACATTACAATTAAAAGTCAAGACCGAGGTAAAAAGTTTAGGGTTAACTGTTGACTGTAATCTGAATTTTAAATCGCATATTAATCAGATCACTAGGACAGCATTTTTCACTTAAGAAACATAGCTAAAGTTAGACCTCTTATATCACTGAAAGATGCTGAGAAATTAGTTCACGCATTTGTTTTCAGTCGACTAGATTACTGTAACGCACTCCTCTCAGGACTACCCAAAAAGACATAAATCGTTTGCAACTAGTGCAGAATGCAGCTGCTAGAATCCTAACTAGGAAAAGAAAATCCGAGCACATTTCTCCAGTTTTGATGTCACTACACTGGTTACCTGTGTCATTCAGGATTGACTTTAAAATTCTGCTTATGATTTATAAAGCCTTAAATAATCTCACTCCATCTTATATATCGGAATGTCTGACACCTTATATTCCAAATCGTAACCTCAGATCCTCAAATGAGTGTCTCCTTAGAATTCCAAGAACAAAACTTAAAAGAAGTGGTGAGGCGGCCTTCTGCTGCTATGCACCTAAAATCTGGAATAGCCTGCCAATAGGAATTCGCCAGGCTGATACAGTAGAGCACTTTAAAACACTGCTGAAAACACATTACTTTAACATGGCCTTTTTATAACTTCACTTTAACTTAATCCTGATACTCTGTATGTATAATTCATCATAATAACTATTCATGGTGGCTCTAAAATCTGTACTGATCCCTACTCTCTCTTCTGTTTCTTTTTCTGGTTTCTTTGTGGTGCGCCACCACCACCTACTCAAAGCATCATGATGCTCCAACAGTGATGGATGGATTAAAAGGAAGAAGTCTACGTGACCATCATCATCATCAAGCCCTTCCGTGAGAACCCTAAATCCAAAGAGGACTGTTTCATTTATGTTAGGTAGAATGCCCAGAGGGGACTGGGCAGTCTAATGGTCTGGAATCCCTACAGATTTTATTTTTTTCTCCAGCCGTCTGAGTTTTTTTGTTTTTCTGTCCCCCTGGCCATTGGACCTTACTCTTATTCTATGTTAATTAATGTTGACTTATTTTTTTTTCTAACGGTATCTTTTATTTTTCTATTCTTCATTATGTAAAGCACTTTGAGCTTTTTGTATGAAAATGTGCTATATAAATAAATGTCGTTGTTGTTGTTGTATGGTTAGACATTGGTGTTCTTTGATGAATTCATTGAGCTGCTGTTTAAACAGTGTTTATAAAGTCTACAAGAGAATTGAACAGAGGGAACAAGTCCCTCAGACGAACTAAAAACAAATACATCGCTTTGATCTGTTAACCATATACAAAGATCTCCATGACTTATCAGTAATTTTATCTTAATTTTACTTTAGTAACTGGCTGCTATATTCTTGCAGCCTGGCACGAAGACTTTTTCGTGCATTTAGCCTACTGAATGCTCCATCACGCTGAGTTCAACTTTCTTTGAGGACAGCTGTGAAAACAAGTGAAAAAAAAAAGAAACTAGAGAGAAGCGGGAGCAAAATCCACAGTTGTTTTAATAATAATCCTGGCGATTAGCAGAAGGAATGCACATAAGGAAGTCCTTTCATGGAAAAAGTGTAAAGCAAAGCAGATTGAAAAAGGATAATGGTAGTTTTTATAAAGGTCAGCACTATTTTATAATGTCAAGCAAAGTTCAGTGAATGAAAAGCAAAATCCCCAAAAAAATGTACCTGTACAGACACAAATTTTAAAATCTAGAGAAGTTTTTATTCTTTCCCTTCTCTACCTAACAAAGCACACGTGATTTTTCAGCCAATATTTTTATAGCCTTTTTTTGTAGTAGACATTCAAGTTTATTATAAATTCATATTGCTATATACCTTGTCATTCTGCTGAGAGGTTTTATACTTCAATTAGTTTTGTAAAGCTCCCTGTGATGGTGTTCTCTGTTAAGAATAATATTTACAATTAATATTGGCTGGGATTGGCTCCAGCAGACCCCCGTGACCCTGTAGTTAGGATATAGCGGGATGGATGGATGAATATTGACTGAGGGCTAACTGACAAATATGTAAAGAAAAATATACAAAGATCCTTTTATTAAAGTAGATATTATGTTTGATATTGGGATGTAAATTTGTTTTTCAGTTTATTTTATATATAGCACCCTTCTCAAATAACCAAGGAACATAGATTGATTTTCAAATGGAAAAGATTGAAGGCTAATAAATGTATTTACCTTCTTCTTTTATCAGTAGTTTTCTGCATAGTTTTCCTCTGCAATCAGTTTACAGCTGCAGCATAATGCCCGATTAATTTCTATTTCACATAGCATGCTGTGTAATCGAACGGAATATTAGCTTTCTTAGTCACTACTGCGTACTCTCTGGCTGAAGACAGTAATGAATCCTTCTAAAGTGACATACTTTTTGATTTTCAGAACTCTTGTGTCCGAAACTATATCCAACATTTCTACTTTCTGTCTAATGCTTTGTATTTATTCACATTAAATTTCACCTGCCAGTCAGTACAGGTCCATCTGTAACAATTCTATCGTGTCTAACCTATCTGCCATTCCACCAAGTTTAATATCATCTGTACATTTTAATCAGCTTGTTGTTTATATTCGTATTTAGATTTTTTTTATCTAAGTTGAAAGGGTCAGTGGGTCCACAATTGATTCCCACAGGAAGCGACTTTTAACATCACCTGCTTTGGCAAAAGTTACTTTAACATGATTATTTGTTGCTTCCTGTGTTTAAACCTACATCTACACACACTATTCTTTAACTTGGATCAATACCCTCTTATGTGGTACCTTCATCATAAGCCTTTTGAACACTGAGATTAATAGTATTTTGTAGCTTTCCCATAGAGTTTCTGAAGCATGTTCTCCCTTTTCCAACCAATATTAGAGGTACACTAATTAAATTTGTACTTGAAAGTGAATTTCATGACTATTGGTGATCATGCATTGTATAACACATATAAATTAAGCTAATCTAATATTAAAATGAGGAATGACAGAAATTCCTTTGTGAATGTGATTGATCCAAATCCAAGAGACAATTTTTTGTGGCATTTCTGTGCTATCTGTAATCTGTTTATAACAAACCATACGTTCAAACACAAGGTTGTTCATAAGTGTACCCATTACCAGAGTACCTTGCACCAAATGACAATGGTTAAGTTTTTAGTCATGTTATCTGATCTGAGGCTGTAGGTTTTAGACATTCAGATCAAAAGAGAGAGGTGCTGAGCTATCAACTCATCAATACTTGGCCTCAGACAAACCGGCTGTCTCCAGAAAAAAGCATGGAAGACACAAGCAGGTAGTGAATGTCTCTGTTCATAATGAGTTTGCCTTTGATCACCAGAAGTCCTTTTCTTTCTATGGCAAGGCTGGAGACAAACATCTGGAAAGACTTCCTTCAAGAATCAATTGTGAGGACAGCTGCAAGGACCTGTGGCCAAAAGGTGGTTGGTCCTTATCATGGTGGCAGTCCTAGATCACCATTGATAAGGATAACTCTCAAAATAATGAGAATGGCTTTCTGAGGAATGTTAGGAGTGTCTCGAGATTTAACTAAGAAACAGTAATATGCTATAAATGAAGCAGTTGCAGCAGTGGCCTGACTGGTAACTCGTGTGTTGGAAGTGTTTGATGGGGCTTTGCAAAATGGCTCAAAAAAGGTTCTGGACAATATCTGATGAGACACAGGAAGGACAGGCAAGATTTCACCCAGGCTTTATTCCATATAGATGTGGAAGTGTTAATCTTGGCTTCACATGTCATTGTGAGATATACAGTGAAAAGCACTTGAAGGATGACTAAACTGAATGGACATACTCCTTATAGAGAGGTAGTTCTGGAAGTATTGGTTGGAATTGGCACCATTTCTGTGAACAAGATCACTGAGATGATTAAAAAGGTCTATAATGGTAAAGCCGCAAAAGGTTAAATGAGGTGTTGCCTGAGAAGTTAAATATGATGGGCGGATTGGACTTATTTTTATAAAGAGATGTGTGTTCTAATTAATTTAGATGCCTCACTCTACAGCTCCCCTTGGAAAGCTTATGCCAAGATGCAGGAATGGAGACACCTTCTGATAGTAAAACCTCTGATCCAAGTAGAACAGTTTAACAATTGTTTATCCTCAGACAGATATCAGGGAGTATAGGAATCTGCACATGTTCACAGATCTGTAAGTTTCAAGACTTGCGACCAGTTCCCATGTTACATCATGTGGAAGGTGTTAACAAGATTCCTAGGTTCTAGAACAGTTGCTGTGTACCATTCTGTCTGTTTGTGTGGAGCAGTAACTGTCATTATTATTGTATGACATCACAAAAGGTGCTTTGTGTCTCTTCCCCTGTTCATGATTGTTATGATTAACTAATTAAAACATAGTTTTGAGACTTGAAGAATATCCAGTATGAGGGTGCATTTCTTCAGCTAATGATAATGGTGAACTCTTGACCTTGTCAGATTGCTGAAGGGATCACATCTTATAGCTAGTATAACAGCACCTTGGGGATGGAATAGTATGATCTGTCCTGTTTGGTAACTTGTCACCTCTACCTTCACCAGGACTTTCTGATGGAAAGTGAAAAGTAAAGTGAAAACTGTATACAGTATAAATGTTTCCTGCCGTAGACATAAATGTTAAAATCGAGCTGAATGAATACATCTCAATAAGGCTCAACACTTAAAGTTAATGTCAACGTTTTTCTCACAGTTTCTGTCTAAGTGCATTTATTTAATGTTTTCAAGAAACTGTGCTGTTTATTTCTTTGTTTCTTTTTTACTTTTTCATTTGGGCTGTAAGCACCTGTTATATTTTGCAATCCAAGATGACTGTGATGTAGTGGCAGCACATGTTGGGCGTTGCCATGTGTGTCTGCATGTTATTACTTATTATTTGATGACTTATGACATATCAGATACTACTGGTTACATTTCTTTTGCTTTTCCAATTGGAGCACAGGCAGGTGAAGTGACTTGCTCATGGTCACACAATGTCAGTGGTGGGACTGAATCCACAACCTCACTGTTTGAAATCCAGATTTCTTAAACACTACGCCATGCTACCATATGCTCTCACTTTCTTCTGTTAAAGTAGACCTGGAGTCGCACAGTAAGATCATAAGCTCATCTCATTCTTGTTGGAATTTCTATTCATTTTAAGGTTATTTTCTGCTGTGAATATGATCATTTATACTATCATTTACAGTACTGTAACTTTATTCTTTTCTTGAGTCAATATATTTTTCTTTAGGGTTTTAGTCATCTGTCATTGAGGACACATATTATTTGAGCCGGCATCATGAGCCAGCATTGGTCCAAAATTATAAAATATTTTTACGACTGGTTTCCTTTTGTTTTTCCTTAACAACTTATTGGCTAGTACTTTAAGACTTTGTGTTAACTGTGAATTGGGCATAGTTGGGTTACAACTTTGCTACTATTTTGGTTTAGATTTCTATTTCATTGTTTATTATTCTTTTGCCCATGTGGCCTGCTAGTTTTTCAATCTTTTATTTTTGTTCATTAAGAACTAATTTGCAGAAACATGTCTATATTGAAGTGCATTATCCAAGTGTTTGTCTATTTTTGAATATTTATCCTTTTCTCTTCAATTATTTATGAGCCTCCTTAATGTTATTTCTGCAGTTTGGGTGTTCTTAACATCCATGTGAACTTTACTCTTTAATACTGTAGCTAACATCTGTCTCCTCATTTACACACTGAGGAATTTATTTTAAAGTAACTTTTGGCATACACCAGCTTGTTCCTTTCATAATTTTAAATGTGTCTTTCATTCATCCCCCAGTCTTCAGAAGCTGCCGTCTGCATTTCAGAGCTGTTGTGAGCAAGAGTCGATAGTGATATGTCTCTACCAAAAGGGAAACATTTGAGCTCTAAATTCACATTTGTATAGTTGTTCTTTCAACATTTGTTTTGTATGTGAAAATGTTTGTGTTTATCTTGATTACAGTTTTGCGACATATGGTACATGCTCAGTTTCAATTCTGATCGCGTGTATGTGTAGAGATCTTGCTGAGTCTAAAGCGGTGGTTCTCAGGTTTCATCCTAGAGGCCCACTGAGAATGACATTTTTTGTTCCAACCACTTTCACAATCAGCAAGCCATTTTGCTTGTAATTAATGTCATTATTTAAATAGGTGTCATTCTCTTTTTTTATATACTTTGTTAATCCCCAAAGGGAGATTGTCTTTTCACATGACCTTTGGGGATCAGAGTGCAGGGACAATCATTGTGCAGCTCCCCAGTAATAATTTTCAGGTTTAGGGTCTTGCTGAAGGGCCCAGTGGAGTAGGATCCCTTCTGGTAGTAACGGGATTTGAATCAGCAACCTTTCAGATGCTTATTCAGCATTTAGAAAAGTGTAGTGTAATGAGATTTATGTCTGTAAGACGTTTTTTGACATATTTTACATCTTTTTTTCAAAGCATTAAATGTTTAAATTTTTTTTTTTATTTAGTTTGCTCTGTTAATTGGCAAACGACAGTGAGTGCTGAAAGGAGCTCCTTGAATATCATACCCACTAGTGTGCTCAGTAGCTGAAATAACCAGAACTCCTGGATGACAATTATAATGGTGTAAATTTTTATGATAAAATAATTAAAAAGTAAGTTATCTCCATTTAACCTACAGCAGTGCTTTTTACATCCCAAAAAGACGTTCAGTAAACGGTTTTGCAATTTCTATACTGACCCCAAAAACGTAGAAACCTGAAAATAACTGCTTGGTTAAGGTAAAAGTCCAGATAAAAAGCAGAATTTGGTTAGGATGATTTCTTTCAGCCACAGAGGACCATCAGGACTCAACTTGAGAACCACCATCCTAAACTACCTGTTAGTTCATCTATTTTAATATTATTAGAAAATTTAACCCAGTATATTTCTGACACATTTTTATTGAAACGGGTTATATTTTGATTGATATTTTAAATAACATGCAGGGCTGGAGCATTATTTGCAGACAGATTGCCCAAACTAGTAGCTCTTGTTTTGCTAACACTACCAAACTTTCTGTCAGAGATACAAGAAAAGGTTCTAGTAAGAAAAATTCTCAGTATGAAATAAGATTTAGGAGGAATTTAGCTAAGTATGAGGGAGTTATGTTTGGAAATGTTTGTTACTTATACACATAAATCCAAAATAGACAACTGACTTCAAATTAACTGCCATGCAATGAAGTGGTGCCCTTTCCAGGGTTTGTTCCTGTGTTGTACCCTATGCTAGCTGGGATAAACTCCAGCTGCCCCTGCAACTCTGATTAGGACAAATTTTTATTTTTTTTACAATGTCATCTAATTTTAATTAAAACAATGTTAATTCAAATAATTGTATGCCTTTAAGTGGACAGATAGCTTGGTGGCACAGTGGTTAGGGCTCCTGCCTCATGGAACTAGGATGGGTTTCAATTCTTCTTCCAGTCATTCTTGTTTTGTGTGGAGCTTTCACATTTTCCTTGTGCCTGTTTGGTTTTCGTCAAGGTATTCTGGTTTTCCATTCTCACTCTCAGACATGCACTTTAGGTTAGTTGGTGATCCAAGGTGGCCCAGTTTGTTAGTGTAAGTATGGGTGTATACATTAAATACCAGAAAATCATACTGTATATGCTGCTCATTCTGTTCTTTTCTTTCCAGTCACATACACAAAAAACACATACTGTATCATCATGTCTGTCAACGTTACTTTGCCTCACAATAAATGAATCACACATTGACCCACAGAGACAAGAGGTTTCTCAACTACATCTTGGCGTCACAGATGACTTCTGCATTAATTGAATGAAACTGCTAACAGTTAACAAAAGCAGCTTCATTCTTGCTGGATTCTCTTATTGCAATATCATTCATCCATCCATCCATTATCCAACCCGCTATATCCTAACTACAGGGTCACGGGGGTCTGCTGGAGCCAACACAGTCAACTACAATGCACCTAACCTGCATGTCTTTGGACTGAGGGACATGCAACCCTCTTGCAGCGTCACAGCTTACTTCCCAAAATTCTCCATATTCATGGATTATTGGGACATTTTATTCTGCATTATGAGCTCTACACTACTGAGCATTGCAAAACAAGAATAGCAAGAAAAAGTTTGCATGTACCACTGAAATGAAGTTAACATGAAACTGCTACACTATGTGACTCTTCACAGTTAACAAAAGCAGCTTCATTCTTGCTGGATTCTCTTATTGCAATATCATTCATCCATCCATCCATTATCCAACCCGCTATATCCTAACTACAGGGTCACGGGGGTCTGCTGGAGCCAATCCCAGCCAACACAGTGAGCAAGGCAGGAAACAAACCCTGGACAGGATGCCAGCCCACTGCAGGGCACACACACCCACACACCAAGCACACACTTGGGACAATTTAGAATCGCCAATGCACCTAACCTGCATGTCTTTGGACTGAGGGAGGAAACCCATGCAAACACGGGGAAGAACATGCAAACTTCACGCAGGGAGGGCCTGGGAAGCGAACCCAGGTCTCCTAAGTGCAGGTTATGTGCATTGCCGATCCTAAATTGTCCCAAGTGTGTGCTTGGTGTGTGGGTGTGTGTGCCCTGCAGTGGGCTGGCATCCTGTCCAGGGTTTGTTTCCTGCCTTGCTCACTGTGTTGGCTGGGATTGGCTCCAGCAGACCCCCGTGACCCTGTAGTTAGGATATAGCGGGTTGGATAATGGATGGATGGATGAATGATATTGCAATAAGAGAATCCAGCAAGAATGAAGCTGCTTTTGTTAACTGTTAGCAGCTTCATTCAATTAATGCAGAAGTCATCTGTGACGCCAAGATGTAGTTGAGAAACCTCTTGTCTCTGTGGGTCAATGCGTGATTCATTTATTGTGAGGCAAAGTAACGTTGACAGACATGATGTATGTGGTGGCTGACTTGTTGGGAAGGTGACTTTGGCTGAACCTTCAGTGTTTCATATGGCCTGAACTATTCATTACATGTGACAGGTGATAACAGCTTCTTGCACAAACAATGGTGCCTTACACTTTTCCTGGGCTTCAGGAGCACAGAGGAGATGACCTATAATGATGTGCATGACCTTGCGCCCTAAGTTGTGAAGCACAGCCTGATATTCTTGAATGCAGGTGGCAGAATCTCGACATGTCAGGAGCCAGGTGTCTTATCCAGGCAATGAAGTTCTGTGGCATCGATATTGCATATGTATGAGCTTGATTAGCATGGTCCATATATGGATGTTTCAGGGAAATTTTTAACATGCATTCCCGTACACATATTTAGAAGGTGACAGATTTAGAAATGTGTGTACGACAGGTTTTATAAATCTGATTTTTTTTTTGTGACATACCCATTTTTCTGTTTTTTTTGGCATGGATATATTTTCACACTCAAATCCATACCAAGTTATATTAATGAACCCCCCAGTGCACCATTTTATTGAAGCGCAGTCTTTTGTGGATACCTGTGTTTGCTCATGCTGGACCAGTTTACAGTTTTAAAAAATGAGTTATAATGCCTTTGAAATATTTGTTTAGTCTTTTATAAACAATGAACTCCCAAAAAAATAAATGGTATTATCTGTATGTATTTTTTTTTTTTTTTTTATTTCTTTTAAATTTGCCCTTGTCAGCTTGTGCACTGTCAATTCTGAAGTGCCTTCAAGTTCAGCATTTGTACTAAAATAATTATTCTTTCTTGATGATCATCACTTTGCTGCTGAAAATAGTGTACTGGGTGCAGTAATAGTGATTTCACCTATTAAGAAATAATAAACTGTGTAGCAGTCATATAAAAAAAGTAATCAGAAATAGCTTGTTTCAAAGAGAATAGATTCAAGTAAAGCAACCATGAAAAGCTGTGAGTTAAATCCATGCTACTTTGAGGAAAGAAACTGAAGGGTTTATGTTAATCTTCAACTATGCCTAGAAGAGAGAAGTAATCTGCATTTTTTAAATCATCATTCTGAGGAGGAAGCTGAGTGGCACATGGTGCAGTGGTTAGAAATGTTGCCTCATGAATCCTGCATTCTGGCTTCAAATCCTGTGGCTGGCTGTTGTCTGTGTGGAGTTTACATGATCTGGTTTTCCCTCCTCATCTCCAAATAACTGCAGATCAGGTTAACTGGTGACTCTAAATTGGCCCCAGTGTTAGTGAACATGGGTGCACGTGGTTATGCCCTGCGACAGGCCGGCGTCCTATCTGTGATTGATTCCTAAATTGTCTGTGGGGAAAAAAAAATCAGTTTCTACTTCTCAGTAATAATTGGAATCAAGTCCGTGATGTCTCCAAAATCTACGAGGAGATTGCCCCAAAGCCAGTATTCCAGTATTCCCTCACTTACCCTAATGGCTGATGGTTTTCTTTTCAGCCTGTTTATTTATCCAGGTGAACAGAAACTTAGTTAATATGTCTTTCCCAAGATTTTTTTATATTTGTTTTGTTCTTAAATATGGTTAGCATTGATTTGTTTTAGGTCAGTCATTTAGTTTTACATAAATTGTGTTGCCCCCTAGTTTCAGAAATTTGTTTTTTTTTTTTTACCATGCCCTATGCTTCCTTAAGACACGGCACCAAAGTTTTAGAACTTTATGCCTTTTTGAGTCTTTTTCTATTTTTTATTTTTTTTTTTGCCCTGCTTTCATTTTTGTACTATTTATAAAACACAGGACGAAGACACCGCCCAAGCCAGTCATTATTTTTACCACATAATTAGTAGGCAAAGTAAATAGTGTCTTGAACCGCCTGGCAGATGTGTTGAAGAACTTTATATTTAGCACATAATTTAGGGGTGAAAACAAATTTTATAGCCCAAAAAAAACTTAACTTTTTTTTTTTTTTAGCTTTGTCTTTTTGGTCATTGGCATAAAAATTATTTCAAGATCCCTTTGATGCCAGCTCACTATCCTTGGAATTTCACACAGGAAGGAATGAGCAGTAGGAAATATTTTCAGTTTTGGTCTGAGGTTTTCTTTAGAAAAGTGAGATTTCATGATTTTCAAAGATGAATTAGCAGATTAATAAACAAGCACTAAAGAGACAGGAGGATTAGTAAGTACTTCAAATGGGTTCTTATTTGTTGGAAAACAGTTCAAAACGCTGTAATGAAAAAAATAAATTTTGATCTTTCAAAGTTGTCTTGAAGACATTTATCACATTTCTTGGTGATATACATATTAACTGATAAAGCGCTACTGTTTCATTTCCTAGTAATTTATATTTTCTATTTGCTATTGTATCACAATGAAAGAATTAAAAAATGTTCTTCAATCTTGATAATTAATTAATGTGATTATCATTATATCCTAAAATCATGTTGGTTAATCTTTGGTCAATTCCCTGTCCTTTTGAGAGTTCCTCTTTTCCACTGACACCAAAACTGCATACTGCATTACAAGCATTTTTCATTTCTGCAGTAGAAATATGGAGGTGTAAAGATGCATTCATACATGCATATTCTTTGTTTTTTACATACTTACATTATCAATACGGCACATACAAATCTGATTTTTTGATTTGATAGACTTTATTAATCCCAGAGGGAAAATTGTCTTTGATTTGAACTGCCAACCTTCCAGATACTATTGCAGATCCTTAGCCACAGAGCCACCTCTGCTCTCAATTGGACTGAATTGCTGTTTATGTCAAAAAATGATGGACAGAAATAGTAAACATCTTCTCAGACAAAGTGGAAAGATATGAATACAAGAGTTATCGCCATACAAACACATTGACATCTAGCAAGAAGAGTAAATGGTGATCACAGTATTATGCATTTAATTTACTTCAATAAACATAAAGTTAAGAGATACAGATAGCTACATATACAGACATCACTTTAAAAACTATGGACCTAAAAATTACATGACATGATCAAGCAAAAAAGCAAATGGACTGATGACTGTAAAGTAGGGTTCTTTCTATTAATGACTAATCAGTTATGTAATCCAAAAATTCGTTTTTTGAGAAATAATGGCAAACAGCACTTTAGACAGCTAACAGATCACATTTTTTTGATGTTGCATGAGATGTGAGGTGCTATGTAATAAGTACACTCACATTCGGTTGAGTCTTTACTAGCAGGGACAAGGTTATATCTGTAATACTGATGAATTGTGTTAAACAAGACCTTACCAATTGCTCAAAATGCTGATCTCACATTAGCTGGGATAAATAATATTATTAAAATGAATATTCTTGTCTGACACCCTATCTAGCCCTGTGCATAAGTTCTGTTGGAATAGGTAGCGGCTCCCTGCAACCCTGAACTGGATGAAGCAATTTGAGAATGAGAGGACATGATGATATTCTTCCAAAACTTTTAGATTTCTTCCAATGCGTTACAAAATAAATTTAATTCTTCTTTAAAAACTGGACGCAATTGTAATTTGTTTAATCTGGAACGCAAAGTGACCATGGAGTTAAAAAAAAAAAAAACTCTTCAGAGATCCAAAGCAAAGTGGGACATTTCATTAACTAATGTTCAACTGCTACCAGGTCATGAATATGCATACTGTTAGAATAATTAATAAGGGGTGAGTGTTCCAAAAATCAATGACTCTTAATGGTTAACAAGAATCTTTATGAAAGATTTATGTAACATACAAGCTACTTTCCCATGGGATTCCCAAACCCCTCTAAATTGACCACTTTATGAGGGAGTTTAAAGTGCTGCTCTGTTAGCTTGGCCCCTGAAGTCACATACAAAAAACAAACACAAGTCATTTGAAAAATTTTCGGATGGAAACATTTTCATTTTGTGGTGCATATTGTTGTCCCTCGTTGCAATGATATGTAATAAACTTGTGAATAATAATAATATGAAATAAGTATAACATCATTATTTATAAACCAAACAAGATAAAGCATGTAAATAAGCACAAGGTAAAACACCTATCGATTCTAAGGAGAATAAAAAAGAAATGGCAAACATTGAAATGAAAAATACACTTTCTAATTTTGTATATGGTAACAGTTCTTCATTGTTTATTAAGGTACACAGATGCCTTTTCAAAAGCAAGAAAAAGCAAAGGCGAAATGAGACACAGAAACAACCTAATGTTACTCTCTTCCAGACACACAGACATTACATCAACAGCCTGGTGGCAATATGTAATTTGTTTGTGTATATATTTGATGTGTTTAATCAGCATTTTTTCCACACGCCTTAAATGAAGAAAATACATTCCATTATGTATTAAGAAATCCTTTGTTACTTAGAATGGTGGACAGAGTGCTTTTATTCATAAATATATAGGGAGCAAGTCAAGTGCAATGGAATGAAACAAATTATTTTAATTAGGAAATTGTAAGCACAATAATTAGGCAGTAATAATGGTTTGCCTATTACCCACATCAGTGTGGTATAAACCCTTTGCCTTAAAATAAAGAAATTTCATATTTCCAGCCTCCATAGCCCCTTATAGCACATACAATTATTACAGTATAGCAAGGCTGAGGTGAATATCCGATGACACCTGTTGATTTATGAAGACAGCAGAACCCCATTCTCCATACAGCTATCTCTATGCCACCACAACTTGGTTTTCTAATGTGCTGTTTTGTATTGTTCTTTAGCCACTGTCTAAGGGTTAGTTACAGGGCTTAACAGCCATGCATGAAAGGGATACTCACTGTGACCAAGGAGTGCCCAGGTGGATTATGTACATTTGAAAGCATCTCAGGGAGAAGATAAAATATATGGATATTGAGAAAAAAAATGTATTATCAAAGACTCAATTAAACTACACATTTGTAGAGTGATTTTTTTTTAAAGTTCCTAACACTGTGGGCCCTTTTATTTGTATATTTTGTTGTATCCATTATGCCAGCAGCACCACCTTTGCTGGCCCATCTAATAGTAATAGAGGAGCCATCTTTAAGCATATGCAGAGCAGAGGGCTCTGCCATAGAGATGTTATAGCAGTGGTTCTCAAACTGTGGGGTGGGCTCCCCTAGGGGGGCATGAAGTAACAAAAAGGGGGGTCCGAAGATGTGAAAAAAAGAAAACAAGAATGAAAAATACATCTATTGAAACCAAAACAAATTAACTTAAACTACATTCTGATACTAGAAAAATAAATATAGAGTTAGATAAATGTTGATAAAAGTTAAGTACGTATAATAAAATATACATATATGATATATCATTAATTAATAAGAACAAATTGATATTAGTGGGCTCCTTTCAAAAAACATTAGGGGGCGCGATTAAAACTGTTATGAAAACTCGGGTCGCAAATACTTAAAGGTTGAGAAGCGCTGTGTTATAGGAATGGCTCTTTTGCTTATGTCGCTTAATGAGTTCAATATCTCTAGTAATCAGGTTGCAAAAGGTATCAATATGAAGGTGAAAGAGACCTTAAAGAGGGGGTTACAAGGAATGGATTCTCCTGTTATCCTAAACGAAGGCACATAAGTGGATTTTATTAAAAAATGTAGAATATTTCAATACATGTCTGAAATGAGCAATATTTGGAAGTTAGAGTAAAAGAAAGACTCTGAGATAATATGGACTGTTCAGATACAGATAATGGCCATTGGGTGATGTTGATCACTGAAACCTCATGTTTTTTTGGGTTTGGGGTACAGTGTGTTAGGCATGGTTGTGGGGAAGGATCTGTCCGATCTGACTATTGTTTGATCTAAAATAGATGACTAAGAATCAATAGACATAGAATCACTAGACAAACTTGATGAGCCAGAGGTAGAGAATGAAAACTATCAAGCTAGCTGGAGTTATGAGTGACATGGGGTTTTAAATTATTACTACTTTAGTTAAGGTAAAAATCGCAATTTTCTGACTAGTTAGTTTGATTTCATTCATTCTTTGTGATTCATTATAGCGGTGACTACTGTAGATGTATGTAATATGTGTATTAGGTTAAATGGCAAGCCAAAAGTTTCCCTGTATGAATGTGAGTGTTTGAAAATCTGTAAGTCTGTGTTTTTCATGTAATGGACTTGTGCCCAATGGATATGATTCTTCTACTTGTACACATTTATTACTTTCTTCATATAAATGCATATGTGTAGGTTTCCCTGTTTTTAAAAGATTGCTTTGTGGTATTTTATGATTATTCAATAAAATGCAATGTTACTGCAATATTGCATTTAACAGTGATTTGAAGGTCACATTAGGTTTTTCTTTTCATTTCCAGTTCATAATAAGGAGAAGAGTTTTGTTACTATTTCTTCTCCTTTACGTAAAAATTAAAGCAAAGCACCTCAAAACATGAAATGATTGTTTTGACTTCATTCTCTTTTCAATCATCTTTCTTGCAGCACTGAGGCTTTCAGTCCTGAACGAGGAGCACGTGATGGTGCCACCAAGGTGATGATTGTGGTAACAGATGGAGAATCGCATGACGGAGAAGAGCTGCCAGAGGCACTGTCTGAATGCGAGAAACGAAACATAACACGATATGCCATTGCTGTAAGTGTTCTCATCAAAACTGAGTCCTACACAAGTCCAAGTTGTTGATGAGGTAGAAAGATGTAGTTGAAGAAGACACTCTGCTGCTTTTACACCATGTAAATTTACAGTATTAGAAATCTCCACAAGTGTTGTAGTACAGCGCTAGTGCTTATTTACAAGAGCAGTTATCTGAGCTGTGTTCAACTTAATCTGTTAAAACATAATAAACTCCTGTGTGATGATTATCATTCTTTGAACATAGTTGGCTTAATGTTTAGAAGTTGAGAGAAAGGGCAGTTACAGGCTAGCAATTCAAGACTCAATCACAGACACGTTGAATTCTGACAGATAGCTTCTGATCATTCATTTGAAACAGGCTTACTAGATGTATTATTATTTGAGGGGTTTGTCTAATTGATGACAAAGTTAAAGAAACGCAGATAACTGCATGGCACACATGGCCACAATCCATCCTTATCCTGAGATAGACAGTTTCTTTTTTTAATATTTTTTCTGTCTCGCCTGAACAAAATTGGTCATTCTTCATCTTTCAATGTACTAATATCTCTCTATTATAATAAAAAAATCTTGGGTCAAGACGTGATTTTCTCTGAGACATTTTAACATCCCGCGAAACAAGGAAGTGAGACAAAAGGACAGCTGCTGTACAGGCTCTTAAATGATCGACGCACAGTGCGACATGCAGATCACACAACACGACACAAGCAGCAGCAGCAAGCTAGCTAATCGAGAACAGACGAAGTAAAAAAAATGTATTTGTTCCCCATTGTATCACCGTTTAAGAGGGGGTTTCTGAGGAGCGACCATATCTCCTTAGCGTGCATTCAGCCCCCCTCTTCACAATGCGAGAGGCAGAGATGTGAAGTGGCTGTCACTTAGTGTGCCCTGAGGGGGAGGAGGAATAACTGATTCACTACAGCTTTATTACTGGCAAATATCAAAAAAAAAAAAAAAAATGAATGAAAATGAATTAAATGAAATTGACAATCTCTTTAAATTGTAAATCCGGTTTACCAAATCCGGGGGTAGGCGAGTGAAGAGAGCAGGGGGCGGAGGCCCCTAGTATATATTTAATAATGAAATATTGACTCGGTATTACAGCTTTGACTTCTGTTATTTAAAGAAATTTTAATAAAGTAATTTATGAAAGAAACATTGTAAGTCACTCTAGAGGAAAGTTCAAATTTCGATACACTCAATGGGTTCCTACAAGCTCAATAAAATTCTACAAAAAATCTAATACAATACAAAATTAGGTAAAAATGAGAAATGTATTTCTTAAAAATCAGTTTTCAGAAAATGAGGTGAAGTGATGAAGCATATAACAGGTAAAGCAGGGTATGCACTCACTGAAACACTGAGTTAGCTTATGCCAGCACTGTGGAAACCTTATGAAGGGGGTTCATACAAAAAATGGCAAGCAAAAAACTTTTCACAGACATTTATGAGTACTTCTGCCCAAAACCTAAACTATGAAGCCATTCTCAATTTACTTCAGATTTATTGGCTAAATTGGACTAAAAGCTGAACAGCCAAGTTAATACATTTTTGGAAAATAAAATTAAAAAGCTATGTTCTTCACACTGGATAGAACTTGGATATTGTGTTGTACATAAAGGGTTTTGGTTCAAATGTACTGGTAAAAAGGAAGCTGACACAGACATCGATATGTATGGATTGAAAAAAATAGTTGAATAAAATTTTTATGAGTGATGACCAGTAGAAAAGGACATGGTCAATTAACAGGCAAGGATCGATAATGGAAATCAGAAAGGGTCTGCAAAGTCATATCGCTAGCCAAAAACCAAAGTCAAAAATTCCAGAGCTAGTTTCTTTTGTCTAGAGTTGCAAAATTAAGAATTATAAGTACCACTTTAATAATTCAATCTCGGATAATCCAGGAATGCATGTAATTTGATCCCAAAACTGATCAAAACTCCTTGCCCACTCACAAAAATTATTTTATTAAGTTATTAGTGCCCAAGCAGCAAAAGCTTTAAAATCTCCAAAACCTACACCATCTCAAAATTTCAAAGTACTAAATATAAACATATAAAATAAAATTTTAAAAAAATCAAAATAAAATTACAATACAGAGAAGGTAAACAAAGGAAAAACTACAATCCAATTAAAAACCATATTAAGTCCACTATCCAAGACTCATCTGCTAATAGCTAAATTCAAAAACAAAACAGTAATAGTCAAAAAGGCCAAACTTACAAAGGGAACAAAAAGGAGTTTTGAAAACACTTGCTAAGGAGCTAGCTAATGCCACACCATTAAGGTATGCAATAGGTGCCTTAAGTAGGGCTTCAGGTCATACCAGAAAATCCTAAATATATAACCATTATCTTACAAGTAACACAAAAAACAAACAAGGGAGTCTGGGAAAATTATAAAAGGACAAAAGACAAAAATGGCTAAAAGGCAAAAACAGACACTTTACAGCACTATTGTCACAATAAATGGCAATGTCATAGACAACAAAGGACATACATATTTTTTGAAATAAATATTACAGATGTTGGAAAAATTAAAACAATATTTAATTAATCAACTATATGTGACCTGAGCAGCATGTTTTTTTGACTAAAATGCAGCAATAGTTACAGCCCATGCATATGCTGTATAAGTTTTTTTTTCCTTTATAACAGGGTCCAAGTTTCAAAGAGGTAACTTCAATTCAATTCAGTCTGTTTTTGTATGTGCGGGCTCAGAGTGCTGTTACAGGTTCTTAGGTAAATGTAAGTGTATATTTTATAAATTACTATTAATACACTAAAATAAACAGATTTGTTAAAACACACAGAAAACAAAGTAAAAACAGATTAACACATATGGAAATCAACAATATCTGTCCATTAAGTAACTGTTGAACTGTGGCCAGTTGACAATGGAAAAGAGAAAAACAAAAACTACAGTTAACAGCAAAAATGGAGAAAATAAACCTGTGAGGGGTTCAAGCTCAATTGTAAGAGAGACAGTTGAAGGCAAAGTCACACACAGTTACAGTCCTAGTGACCTCAGCCAAGTAGCTGCCCACCGCCTCCTTGGCATTCTATAGTGGAGTCTGTACTGGGCCGTCCAATCTGATGACAGAATCTTTCCATCCAATGATTCCAAGGTTCCCAGAATCTAAGATGACATTTATATGGGCAGGAGAACAGCTTGGCAATAGAGCAGTTCCACTGCTAAGTTCAACATCAGGATACAGAGAAGAGAAACAGAATA
Source organism: Polypterus senegalus (assembly GCF_016835505.1). Lineage (NCBI taxonomy): Eukaryota > Metazoa > Chordata > Cladistia > Polypteriformes > Polypteridae > Polypterus > Polypterus senegalus. The sequence goes on from NC_053154.1 coordinate 174,112,268, forward strand.
GCTTTTGGGCTTTGTAATTGAAAGCTCGACATCCCACTGTTATTTTATTAATCCTTGCAATCCTAAGTAGGCCATCGTCTTAAAATCTCAATGCACTCTCTTCTCTGTAAGTAATGACACTCTGGTCTGTAAGTAATAAAAAGTTCAGGTTGGTTAATATGGTCTTGACCATTTGAGGCTTTATTTGTTAAAAATGACACTTTGAATTCAGTCCTAAGCTTAACTGGGGGCCATTGTAAGGACATCACAACAGAGGTGTTTGTACTTTTTGGCTCTTGTAATGATTCTTGAAGCAGTATTTTAAATTAAATTAACGGAAAGCTAGATAAGTCAGTGAATAATGCTTTGCAGTAGTCAATCCTTCTAGAAATAAATACATGAAATAAAGTTCTCATTATCTAACATATTTAGATTTCAATGGACTCAAGAGCAGAACAGAAAGATATTACTAGTGGAATATCAGTACTGTTCAGAAGACACCCCATTCACACAGTCAGCCATTGTTTATAAAGGGATAAAAATATAAATACAGGCGTACTCATATTCTTCACAAGTGTTGCATTGGAATGAATGCTGTGTTTACTGAATACTTAGTTAAACTACAGTAGTTTGAGGTTGCCATCGAAGTTCTGACCTTTCCCTTTTTTCAATATGCATTTAATCTGAAAACATACTGGTGCACCCTGAATACTGAAAAAGATGTGCCCTTGATTTTCTTCTCTTCTCTTACATTCTCTTTCATGGAGCTAACAATGATGATGTTTCCTTCATGTAGCATGTTGCATAAAATATTCATTCCCATATTGTAGGCGAAGTATATAATTTTTATTGGATCTGTGTATCAATGCCTGATATTTTGGTACTTTCCTGCTGCAAACAAATTTCCCTCTGAGATAATAAAATCTAACTCATTTATATTTATGCAATGTGTATAATCAAGTGTACTCTATATAAAGTATGTGTAAATACAGCAAATAGAGTACACGTGTTCTCGACGATATTGCTGTGTTTACTTGTAAAACATACTGCAAACAAATTAAAACCAAAACGTTAATCTCCGTTAATGGCGAGGAAAGGGGTATTCTAATTACAGCTGTATGTTCTCAATCAGCATCAAAAAATGTATGTCCTAAAAAAGTAAATTTTTTTTTTTTTACCCTCTATGTTGTCTTTAGCAAATAGAGTAGCTCAGGAAGAGGTGTGACTACTGACCCCACTAGTAGATCGGCCAGTGGTGGGGCTACTGTGTGTCTCCTTTGTTTTTGGTGAGCTCTGCTGCTCAGGGGTAATTTGCCTAAGTAAGCCTGTGATGTCACTCATACCAACATCTGCAAAATATTTGTCAAAGTGCAGTTAAAAGGGCAAGAATTAAAATGAAGAATTAGAAAGAACCTAAGCTCAGTGATTACATTACCACTGGCAAATGTTTGCTTGTATTCACTATTTCGAAAGTTAAAACTGGTAACTGACCACACTTCAGAAATGTAACTGCTTTGATAATTAGTAGCAAACAACATTAGACTTCTTAACCCAAGAGTAAACATTTTCAGCAAGAGCATAATTACACCTCTCACCATTTCATGGGGTTGCACGTTGGTGCAGTGGGTAGCGCTGCTGCCTCGCAGTTAGGAGACCCGGATTCGCTTCCTGGGTCCTCCCTGCAAGGAGTTTGCATGTTCTACCCGTGTCTGCGTGGGTTTCCTCCCACAGTCCAAAGACATGCAGGTTAGGTGCATTGGCGTTTCTGAATTGACCCTAGCATGTGCTTGGCGTGTGTGTGTGTGTGTGTGTGTGTGCCCTGCCCGGGATTTGTTCCTGCCTTGCACCCTGTGCTGGCTGGGGGCTCCAGCAGTCCCCCGTGACCCAGTGTTAGGATATACAGTAGTGGGTTGGAAAATGACTGACTGACCATTTCATGGGAACACCTCTTATCTCTCCTGTTGATATCCCTTCCCCTACCTTTTGATATTGATTGCCCCTTTGATTACATTTAGCATTGGCAAGATAAGCCAGTATTCAAAATAATATTTATTATCAAGAAACCTGCTGTAGTTCAACCCTGTTGCTATGTTTCAGAGCAAACTTTTTGTCACCCTCAAAACACACATTTTATAAACATAAGGATCACAGTCATAAGTGCTAGCATTGTCTAACAGCTATCTTTTTCCAATATTACAGAATTAAAAACTGAGTAATGAAAACTGTTAAATCTATACTATTATGGGTATAAACTTAAAAAAAAATCAACATGAACAAAACAACAATTGAACAGTAAATCTAATTGGCCTGTTCTAACTGATACTGACCATGCTTCTCTTCAGTGGCCGCTGAGCACACGCAATCCTTGGGGCCGGACAGCAAGGGGCAAGGAGAAGCCTCGCCGGCAGCCACAATGCCCAGGCCACCCTTCTTCATCTGGGCTGAATGACAGCAAGGTCAGTCCTCCTGAAGGATGCTGCAGACTCCACAGTGTAAGGTGCATTCACTGTGAGCCTTCCCATCCCCAAGAGAGGACCCCCATTGGAGACTCTGCTAGGACATCAAGAAGCAAGGGCAATGCTGGACAGAAACCAGAGGATCTTAGAGAAAAGAAGAAAAAGGAAAGGAAGAGCTCTGATCAGCCTCTAAATTCAGACAAGCCACCTGACAAGATGGTTAGTCCATGTACTGTGACCATGGTAATCAATGAACTGTCTATAATGGATGGACATTGATGGGATATGGTCCATGGACAGAGCCATTATGACTGTTTGATTTTTTTTTTTCTGTAATTTTGTTATTGGTACAGAATTACACCAAGGAAAAGAGCTACTGTAATCTCCAGATTTTAAAGTCCAGCTTCAGTAATTCGTTTATTCAACAGTGTGATTTTAGTTACATAAATATCTGAAAGTACATGCATTTTCTGTTCTAATCCTCTTCATTTACCCCTGTTTTGTCTCACCACTTCCAATTACATAGGTTCTTGGACACTATATTCGCAGACAGCAAGACCCAGAGACATTCATCAATGAAATCAAATATATTGCAAGTGACCCTGATGAAAAGTATTTCTTTAATGTAACAGATGAAGCAGCACTCAATGACATTGTGGATGCCCTGGGAGATCGGATCTTCAGCCTGGAAGGTCAGTGAAAAAAAAAAACTTCTTGATGCAAAGTATGGAGAGTTGAATGAAAAACACAATAAATAGGTTTGTGCCAATTAAGTTTTAACTAGTAATGCACTGTGATCTTTTTTAGGCAATGATAAAAGTTGAGTAAATAAATAGTCCATAACAAACCAGCAATTGTCACCGCTGATCATTACCAAAAAACTCAGATGACTTGTGTCTGAATTTCCAGGTTTAAAAAACAGAAGCCAGCTAGGAATGGAGAAGGTCTGAAGAAAAGGTTCCACAAATTTGTTGAGGCTGGACAGTCTAGAATTCTGAAATCTGTGAGGGTGACTTTCAGAAATGGCCATAGGATAATATCTTTGTAGCAGTTAAAGGACATACATCCTTCTAGAATTGGGTGGCATTGATTTTATATTTATTCTGACACAATAAAATAACATCACTGCTCAGTTAGGTGACTAAATATTATCCTTCTGGCTCAAATAAAAAGCTTGAATAGTCGCCTAATGTTATAAATGGTAGACATTTTCTGTATTACCTGCCCATGACAATGCAGTTTTGTATGTAATGTTGTTTATTTTAATTTCATATCACATACACACATACTTTACTTGTGCTTGTTTCTATGGATTGGCTGCTATATGTTGATTATAACTTTCCATTAATCCATTAATCCATCCTGAGCTCCTTATCCAAGATCACAGTGTTTACCTTTTCACCATAATGCCACTTTTGATAAAAATAAATTCAATAAAAGTAGTGTTGGTGCACTTGATAACACCACCTGCTTTAAACATCAGCAGAACTTAGTTAATTATGATTAGAATTGATAGTACTGTAGAGAGTATTTATCTACCATTAACTTAATCAGATTCAATATTACAAAAAGTAACTGCTTGAACTTCTGAGGGTTTAATTGTAATACTGATGTGCAAAAAGCAGTAATCACCTTGTCTAAGTTGCTTGAATTAGCCAAATAGCACAGTACAGTTTTCTTTTTAACCGTGGAGATCCACTAATGCATCTCAATAGGAAAAACAAAAACAAAAAAAATTTAACCCAGCTATAAATGCCCATTTTTCCTGCTATGCCCAAGAAGATGGACAGAAAGTTTTTGTTTGTTAAAATGTCAGCTCTTTCTGGATTTGGTGGACGGATTCATGAGGTGGAAGGACAGTGATGGCAATCGATGGAGAATGAACTGACTATTCTGAGTTTTCCAGTGATGCTGTGCTACTGCTCACACCAGTAGCTACTGCATTTACTCATTACATTAGCTATGCTTGTCAGCTTTTCACTGAGTTTTACATTGGATGACTAACTGTTCAAACATTGTGTATCTGCACATACTTTTTTTTGTAATAGGACTGTGTTTCTTCACAAAAGGAATATAGTAGCCAGGTCTCTGCAAGGACAGAGATAGCACTTGAAACTTTTCTCCACAAAGTTAAATAAGCACATTGTTGACTTTTGTGTTGATGTTTAATTTTTACACCTTCAGCAGAAGAGACTGTGCAGATGAATTAGTCATGCACAAGAAAATTTTGACGGCTGTAAAGGATTGTTGTCAAAATATGCTCAAAGACCAGATCAAATTTTGCCTCTTTCTTAAATTTTCTGACAGTCAGCAATACAAGAAAACTTTCCCACAGACTAGCCTTGACAGAAAAAGGTATAAAATTAACAAAAAAAGTCAAATATCTTCCATAGATGTCATACATATGTTATGTTTATTTACTTAATAATATTATTGATTTTCACCATTATTTTGTGTATTGCTAGCAAGACATGACATAATTAAAAGCAACTTGTTTTGTAGAACAACGTTGCTTCACTCTGAACCATCCATCCAGTCCAAACGAAAAGGCTAAAAGATAGTTTATTAACATTGCAGAAGTGACAAAATATTAATCACCTGATTATGAACCTATCCAGGCATATACTGTACAATTTTCTAAGCATTATAATAAATATTTGTTTTAATTTTGTTTCAAAGTTGGTTTGCCTATGTTATATTCAAATTTTGGAAACTTTTATAAGTTATCTGATATGGCAACAATTGCTGTTGAGAATCTCATCCTGCAAGTCTACACTTTCCAGTACAGCTTACTCCTTTATATCACAAATGTTACCAGGTAAATTAACTGAATGTTCAATGATCTGACACTATTACAGCTGCCTCATTCCCTCCCCTACCCATCTAAAAGTACTGTAGGTGAGGTTAAAGAATTCTGAAGTCCGATTTTGAATGCAAGGTTTGATGTAAATTATTAAGTAATAGAATGTGTATTTTGTAATTAATACATATTTACACTAAAGTTGGGAAAATCAAAACTTTTATTTTTATTCATACTTGGGTTTAGTAACGCTTAACTGTATTTGGAAAAAAATATTTTTTGTTGATAGATAGATATAAAGAGAGAGTATATACTGTAGATATAGCATATTTTTGTGGAAAGTATTGCCTGTTAGAAAAAGATTCTGCACTTTATGATTTTTTTTATGATTGTTCAGTTCTACTGGACAAGTTTATTATGGTGTCATAAAAATTAAGCTGAACTTAAATTTAGCTTATATTTCAATAGTACTTGGCCTCACTTGTGTAACTTGACATAGCACAGGGACCATGAGACCTTTGGTGGCAGGAGGACACATATTGAGGTAGTCCTCAGGGAACACACACCTGCCTGTTGTAATCTTACCCTCTTTAAACTACATTTTAATTAAACTTGAATTTCACACTTAACACCTGGAGTCTGAAGATGTTGCTCAGGTCATGGAGGGTACATTCCTAAATTCAGGGAAGATTTCTTTTTGTATAGAGGTGACTATGGCAAACACACTGGTAAATCAAATATGGAAGCTTTATTTGAAATGTCTACCAGGCAGTTGTGTAGCTACTGCATTTAGTGGACAGGAAATCCCATTAGCTCCTGAAGTCCTACGTATCTTCCTTTTTTGTTTCAAAAAATCTAATCGTTTCACATTTACCAACCCAAGCAGCAAACATGTGTGATCAGGACAGCAATCAGTGATTTGGAAGCATAAGGTTTCAAACCATTAGACCAGTTTTTCTTAAACCATGTGTCACAACCCAGATTTGGTTGCAGACATGTTTGTGATTGGTTGCCACGTGACTGTGTAGTAAAGTTAGCTGAGATAATTCAAGCACATATTGTATACTGCCCTCTATTTAGTATGTGAAACACAACCGTTAACTGATCATAGAGTGCTTTAATTTCTGTGGCACAAAAATATAAAGAATATTCCCCACAACACTATCTTCCCTATCTCAACCAGTGAAACAATCAACTAGAGATGACTGACAAGCAAAGATACGAATAAGAAAGGAGATGAGAAGTGGGAATGACAGATGAGGTTGTAAGGTGAGAGAACTGCTACACTAGTTTGAAATGTTTAAGTAAAATTAACTGACATTACACAGGAATGGGATGATTTTGAGAGTGTTATGAATAGCAAGTGAAGAGCATTAGGGTATATATGTTTTATACTAAAAGAAGTTTTTGTGGTCATGGTTGATACTTCATTGTGTCCTCGCTGTTCAGGTGTACATTGACTCAAAATTTGTAGAAAAGGTGCAATGAAGATTCTGCATTATTTTTAATGTGCCTTGGTGAGGAAGAGTAGCATCTCATCACACTATTCTAAAGTGCTTGGATAAATGTATGTCTTCTGGTAGTGTGAAGAACAGACAGACCACAGTTTGTGAGACTCAAGGACTGTGTTTCTGATACAAACTTGAGCAAAACTGGAGCACAACAAGGAACAGTTCTGTCTCCATTTCTCTTCAGTCTGTACATCTCAGACAATAAATATAACACCAGGTCATGTCACTTGCAGAAATTCTCAGATGATTCTGTACTTATGGGGTGTATTGATAAAGGGGATGAGACAGAGTATATGTATAGGAGTCAGGTGGAGAACGTTGTGTCTTGGTGTAAAAAGAATTGCCTGCAACTTAACATCAGCAAAACCAATGAACTGGTTATTTACTTTCACTGCACCAAGAAGCCTCTATGTCTGGTCACTATTCAGAGTGGATGTAGAGGTGGTCCACTCCTACAAGTACTTGGGAGTCCACTTCAATGACAGGTTGGACTGGTCTCGGAACACAGATGCCAAGGAACACATAGAAGTACTAAATCAAAGGGCAGTTCTTAGGAGACTGTGTTCATTAAATGTGGGAAGTGACATCTGTCACATTTTCTACAACTCTGTGATGGTCAGTGCAATTTTCCACGCTTTGGTGAGCTGAGTTGGAAACATCATTGGTACCCAGGGGCGGTCCTAGCCTGTTTGGTGCTCTGGGTGAACACCACCTCTGGCAACCCCTCCCAGCGCCGATGCCCAAGATGCCGCCCTGCGCAACGGCCCATGTCGCCCATATCAAAAACCGCCACTGCTGGTACCATACACATTAATGAATAAACAATAAAGTTTCCACCTCTCCTGAGGTGACTGCTTAATAAAAAAATGAATGCAGCTGTAGTTTCAAATTACTTCGCATTAAGTGTCCACTCAATTGAATAAATAACCTTCAAATATTTTAGCCACTATTTTCAGTTTAAGTGACCACGTTTTTTGAAATCATGCATTTACAGTGTGTGGAATGGGACCCGGACACAGACAGGCGGACATCGTTTCAGCACCCAACACACTCCTTTATTATATACACTGTTTACAGGTTTTAGTCAGTGCACACCCCAGTGCCTCCAGCACCGATTCCCCAAGGTCCAGGCCTCACAGTCACAAAATGCCTTTCTAGCCGCCTCCAGTCCTCTCTCCAGCTCCGTCCTTCTTCCACCCGACTTCCGCCACTGAATGAAGGGAGGCGGCCCCTTATATAGGAACCCGGATGGGCTCCAGCTGCTTCAATCTCCTGCGGACACACCCCCGTGTGGCGGAAGTGCTGGCTGCGCACCCGGAAGCCCTTTGGGTGTCCCTGCTCCTCTTCCCTCCAGCACTTCCTGGTGTGGCGGAAGTGCTGAGGTCCAGGGTTGTTCAGGCACCGGGGCGCCGCCTGGCAGTGGCCACGGGCCCCTACAGGGTTGGGCTTCCAAGCCCTCTACCCGTGGCCCCCAATACAACCAGGGCAGTCGCCCCCTCGCGGTCTGGAGGAGGTACAAGCCCTCCTCTGGTCCTCCTGGGCGTCCCGGCTGGGCTCCACCCCCAGCCGCATGCGACAAAAATTAAATATTCCACGTACAAAAAATTACATGCAATTAAATATACCTTGTTTTCTTGAGTCTTTATACTTCTTTTCCTAAATATTATGCAGGGGAGCCTCAGTATTTTTTCCCCACAATGTACTGGCTACGTCACTGCAAATAGGTCATCACCATGTACAATTCCATACAGAAGAGCTTTCAAATTGAGCTCTGAAGAAACTGAGCAGAAGAAGGTCTCATTGTAGCTTAGAATGCTGACAGAAACAAGAGAGTCTGGTGGTTTCACTGACTACCAAAATTTTAGAGCTAGACAGTATAAACTGCAGGAGTAATGTTCTCATCCAGGGAATTAAAAAAAAAAAACTGCAGAAACTGGAATTTTCAGTGGGAGATTTTGGTTAGGCTTACATTAATATGATCAAGACAATCCTCTGTAATTCAGCTCTCGTATACCTGCAAATTTTAAAATATTCCAGGCGAGGCTATACCCTATTCCTTTTAATTTTTAATCTGTCATTTGAGCCTCTTGCTGTCACTTTTTGCAATGTTGGCATGATGACTTTTGCTTTTTTCTCAGCAATGCCTGCCCAGATCTTCATCATGTCCCAAGCTTGTTATTTTGAAATCCTATCTGGCTACAAAATTATTGGTCTAAATCTTCTCCCCTTCTGTGAAACTCTGTATGTTTTCAGTTTGTATTTTCATTCGTCCTACTGGCAGGTTCAATTAAATACCTGGGCATTAAATTGTCTCTTACTTTGCAGGAGCTTGTCACATACAATTATCATCTTGTCTTTAAGAAGTTAATGTATCTTTTCCCAGTTTCCTACAACTACAGATTATCAGAATAAACAGTGTCATCAGCTTTAACATTTAGTATCGGGCTCCCTTTCTTCCCTTTATAAACTATTGGTCTGAGGTTAGATCTCTTCTTTCTGAATTTTTTGAATCCCTTCATCATGCACTGTACTGTTTTGTGAAAGGTTGCAAGGAGGGTTGCTCTTGCCTGACATAGAATTACATCATTGGGTATTTACACTTTGGCCAGTTTGGTGCTTTTTTTGACTCCATTTTTACTGCAGTGTCCAGCTATTACATTAAAATTAATATGATTTCTCCCTGACACCTTTATTTTCTTCCTTTTCTCTCTTTAAAATTAAAGTCATATTCTATCCCTTAATTACATATTTTATTGGGAACTGTTGAAAAGCTGAGAAGCATTTGGCAGCTATTCAATATGGCATACAGCATTTGACGATGTTTATGTTAACTCGGAAGATGGAATGTCACTCCCTTTCTTTTTCTGTCTCGAACTTAAATCAGTCCTTAAGATGAAAGTTGTCCACTATCTTCTCAACTTTCTTTGCCACCTTAATTATTATGTTTCATATTTACTCCTTCCCAGTTTAAAGCTAGGGGTGGTCCTGTGTGCAATGCCACATAAGGCCCTTTCGAGGCCCTTACTGATACTTTCAGTCTAACTACAAGACCTATCTCTCCAAGTCTCCTTTTCCCCCATATATTTTTAAAGTTATGTTTAATAACATTTCTTCATTCTCTTGCACTGAGAACTAGTCTGGGTGTTTCATTTCTATACCACATATCTTTCCCTCCTTGTAAATTTTCTGCCATACGTGTGGCTTCTGAGCACAACCATCGTGTCTGTTCCTTAAACCCTTGGCACATTGTTTCACTTGTTCTGGGATTGGCTCCTAGTTCTTTCTTTCTTGTACATGCATTCTCCTGGAACTCTCTGCTCATTCCTTCATTTTTATGTAGAGGAGGCATATTTCTCTTGGTACAATTGCTGATAAATTAGCCCTGGCCTCATGTTAGAAATACTTAGATTCTCTCTCTTGTAATTTCTGGAAAACATTCTTCTTTACTTTAGTTTTTCTTGACTGTTCTGTGGTATGGATTAATGAATCATCTGGCAACTGAGCTAGTTAATATCTCAGCAGGACTTGGATGGAATGGCGTGTAGGGGAGGGTGGCAGGAGTGGGCTTAGGAAGTGGGATGGGGTAGGTTGACTCCTTTTTTTACCCATTTTTATTGTCATTTTGACAAATCACTTTTTTGTTTCAGTTTTACTGTTTCTTTTAATGTTTGATATCAGTGACAATTTGATCCTGCAGTGGGATGGTGCCCTGCCTGGGATTTGTTCCTGCCTTGCACCCTGTGTTGGCTGGGATTGGATCGAGCAGACCCCTGTGACCTTGTGTTAAGATATGGCGGGTTGGACAATGACTGACTGACAATTTGATCACAAAAAACATTAGCCAATATGGTTCTGTATTACATGAACTTTTTTTATTCATGCTAGCCTCTTTCTCACACACAAATTATCCGAAAACTTTTCCAGTAACTTTACCGGATTCCTGCAACTGATAGTCTCTGCTTCCCCTATATTTGAAACTGTTAGATGCATTGACATTAACATAGGTTAACCAGTCATAAAAAACTGGATGATCATATACAAGATCTATCATAAAACTATTAAGACTGATTGAAAACATTTAAAGGGCCACAAATGATGTACTGATTGAGCTTTTTCCAAGATTTACAAAAATGCTTCTAGATGTGGAGGGACCCACATGTAATAACATAATTTTTAGATTTGAAAAATGGATTGACTCTTGATCTGACCCAATGTAGGAACTGCTAATCCAGATTTCCACCAGATGAGCACAGCACACCATAGTCTTTACAGTTACTTTGAAATTAGTCAATGGAAGCATTGTCCACCAGCAGTGGGACCGATGCAAAATGGACGGTGCGTGGTACCAATGAGGTAGAAGCCAGACTTTACGCTACTTTTACAAACAAAATACAGTAACCAAAAGGATATATCTTTAGATTTTTAGTGTTTCATATTTGACTATAGTTTTTTCACTATCTCATATTTTCATTTTCTTAGTCGTGAGTGCATAATTTTGCATCATTTTAGCACAGTTTACAAAAATGTATTTGTCGGGAAAAATAATAGAAATAAATGTGTGTCTTGACTTCTTCCACCATGTAATGTTCATTTAAACAGAAATAAAAATGACATGGTAGTAGGTACAATTTTCAGGATCTATTCTTTTCTAATTGAGACTGTCATTTGTGAAGTTGCTAGATCATCTTTCCAAGTGTAAACTATTAAATCTTTCCAAATTGCTGGTAAGTGTCCCGTTTTCATGAGTAAGAGATGCTGACATCTTGGTAAAGTTGGCACCATATATTGCTCTAATTAGTCTATGTAGGGCATCTTTATGTTTCTGCCTCGCGTCAAGACCAGCTTTTTATAGTCATGGCTGATTGTAGCTTTCCTTTCTTCTTTTGCTAGTCTAAAAACCTAATTAAATATAACTTAAACATATTGCATATACATTTTATATAATGTATACATATTTTATGCAATGTTTCATTTTTAATGTTTATAATGCATTTAATTATATTTTAAATGTGTACTCACTCTGAGCTTGTTATTGAGGAGGGAGTTACATAATAATAAATGGAATTGAATGGAATACAGTAGTTCTAATAGCTGAAAAATTAACAATTGGCCCAAAGATTTTTGCTTTATAAGGATGATCACTATCATCCCTATTTTTCTCCAATAAGCACCACTTCTAAGAAATTAAGGGACAGATGAACATTTTGTAAGGTAGATAAACCTTTCTCTTTTCTCTGTGCTTTCTTTACCTGCATGTGAATGGTCTCTCCACTACATAGCATTAAGTCAAGTAAACTGTGGTGTCAATACAACAAAATGAACTCCTGCTAGGAAAGTATACAGTAATATACTGGTTAAAGCTTTGTTCCTTTATTGATTACACATAACCTGTAGTTTGTACTCCTTTTTTCTGTTTACCAAATCATCCAAGACATTTCTCACTTAGTGATCACTGTGCAAAACCCCAAATTTTCACTCATTTCTCCTGACACAAAGAGAACATTTGACAACAAAATTGCACTTCTTTTACACAAACAAGCTCTAATGACAGAGACCCAAAAATGCCTAGATGTGTTGTAACACTTGACATGTAGAGATGAAACCAGTGTTTGTATTCCTGTTATTCTGCTTTTTCTTTCCTAAGGTACTTTGGGATACAATGAAAGCTCTTTTGAAATGGAAATGTCGGAGACCGGGTTTTCCACTCATATACTAGAGGTAAGGCTTTGACTCTAATCTTTCCAAGACTGCTGCTGTCTGATCCGGTTACACTTTGAACTTATGTTTTTTTTTGTTTTGTTTTTTTTCTTACTGTTTTTCAAATTTGATTTGATAAATACCTCTTCCAGTGCAAAAAGTCAAAAGGTTCGTGCAGGAAAAATTCTAACCTAGCCAGACGCTATGTTCTAACCATTTTAATATTTTCATAAAATAGTTGATTATAGGGGCGGCACAGTGGGTAGCGCTGCTGCCTCGCAGTTAGGAGACCCGGGTTCACTTCCCGGGTCCTCCTTGCATGGAGTTTGCATGTTCTCTCCGTGTCTGCGTGGGTTTCCTCCCACAGTCCAAAGAAATGCAGGTTAGGTGCATTGGCGATTCTAAATTGTCCCTAGTGTGTGCTTGGTGTGTGTGTGTGAACTGCGGTGGGCTAGCTTCCTGCCTTACGTCCTGTGTTGGCTGGGATTGGCTCCAGCTGACCCCCATGACCATGTAGTTAGGATATAGTGGGTTGGATACTGGATGGATGGATAGTTGATTATAAATAGGTGAAAGTGTTGTATGGGAGAAAAAAATAGGATAGCACGGAAAAAATAGGGTTCAATCAAACCAAATGTATAAGCTTTACTTCGATCTTGTGAATAAAGTCAAAAACAAAAATCATAAACAGCATTAAAAAATAATCAATTAAACAAAACATTTATCCTTTGAAAAAGTGTTATTTAGTAACTGAGCATGCAGCTTGCCCTTAAATAAGATGGCCGCTTTGACATTATTGGCATGCACACACACTCTTAGGGCATTCCACTGGTGGCACATGGCATCGCGCTTAAAACTGTGGCACTGATAACACCACCATCATCACACAATAGAAGAACGATAAAGTTAAATAACAAGAATAAACTAAAGCTGTCAAATGTTATAAATATTTAATTACACTGTTTTTTACAAGTGATACATTCAGCAAATGGTGTGCAATAGGGGTGGCGAGGAAGGTTATGAGAGTTCAACAATATAACAATAAGTGAGGAAGGTGGTACTGTGGCTTTTGATGAAGCACAATCACTTTGGGCAGTGAACAGTAAGAGACATGTTGATGGCCCTGAAAGACTCTCTCTGCATTATTTCTTTTTTTTTTTTTTTGTTTATTTAGGATGGCATACTTTTTGGAACAGTCGGAGCCTATGATTGGGATGGAGGTGTCTTGAAGGAAGGCCATCAAGGTCGTATTGTGCCACCACGCGAGGCTTTTGAGAAAGAATTTCCCTTAGAGTTAAAGAATCATGCCGCCTATCTGGGTATGTGGCTAAATGCTGCCTATAACTCTATAGCACTGCCATATTCTTTGTCTGTTTCCAAAAATGATGGGGTATCTGAATTATACCATATTGCATACACATTTTTCTTCCTGTGAAATATAACATTTATTTTGGTTTATGGTAGAAAAATATATTATATCTGATAAAGACTATTTACTTCCCCCAAACTTTCTACACTTCCTAAATTGCTTCTACTGAATTCATAGATTGAATGACACCTGCTGCACAACTAACATCAGGATATTGCTTTGCTTTTGTTGTTGATTGTTTGTCTAAGGTAGCTAGCAGCCTTATTTCACTGTAAATCTACGTGGTTTTTTTTGTGTGTGATATTCTTTATACAATTTACAATATAGAAGAATTTCAACCTAAATGTCCTTCCTTACAAAGTAATTTTATAATGAAATCGAAAAAAAGATAATTCACTTATGATTGCAACATTTTTATCCATTTCTAGTCCCATTTTTGTTGCTACAGGGGTTTTTAGGAAATCATAGGTTCATGGCTGCAACCAACTTTGAGTGAGATACTGTACCTGTGTATCGCAGGAAACACTCATACACATACATACACACAGTAGCATCATCATGACCAGTTTAGAGTAGCTACCATTGCAAGAAGGTTTGTGACTCCCAGCACAGTCTCAACAGCATGAAGAAGATACCAGGAGACAGGCTGTTACACAGCAGCACGTATGGATGGGCCATCCTGGAGGAGCAGGACTACCTGTGCAGCCTGCATTGGTTGCATTTACCACCTAATGCTACCAGTAGTGACAAGGATACTAGCAAAACACAAAACTAGACAAGAATCAGTCAGGAAGGATAAAAAGAGAGCAATTGCCGGCGGGCACCACCTGCAAAACCATTCCCTTTTTGGGAGACTGTCTTGCTGTTGCCTCTCCAGTGCACCACTTTTCACTTTCATAATCACTTATGCTTCTGACCTGGACAGACTGATATGCCTGAAGCTTAATTGATTTGGTGTTAGACTGTGATGATTAAGTGTTCCCATATATATATATAGATAGATATAGATATATATATATATAGATATAGATATATAGATAGATATATAGATATATAAATATAGATAGATATATAGATATATAGATAAAGAGATATATATATATATAGATAAAGATATATATAGATAAAGATATATATATATATATATATATATATATATATAGTGTTTCATTTGTCCCAGCTTCAACTTTTGGTATAAATTAACATTTCATAAGCTTTATGAGTGTGTCATACAACAGTAATACTATATATGATTATGGTGATCTTCATTGACAGTTTAAACTAACAAAAGTCATTCCACATTGTTGATTTCACAAAATACTTGACCATTTTACTCAGTAGATCATCAATTTTCAGGCAGACTAGTGGTGGAAGAGAATAGAACTTGAATGGATGCAGCAACTTGAATGATGTGTTTAACTACAACATTTGAGTGTGTGGTTGTCTGCAGAATGTGAAAATGCACAATATTTATTGTGTTACATGAAGATGAAATGATAATTGGCTTGCATTTTACAAGTGTAGAAAATGTTATTTTTTGTTGTTCACAGGCTACACAGTGTCATCGGTAACAGTAAGGAATGGCAAAAGATTGTATGTTGCTGGAGCGCCAAGATTCAAGCACAAAGGAAAAGTCATTCTCTTTGACCTCAAAAACAATGGCAATGTAACAATTTCACAGGCCCTCAATGGAGAGCAGGTAAAAGAGCAGCAGAGTTCCAGTCTTCAACCAGTATCTTTGTAGTAACTGTGTAATATGACAGAAGTTTCTAGCTGGAATATTGTTATTATTATTATTATTATTAGTCACAGCTGGAATATACTTTGGGCTCTCAAAGTGTGATCTTTGATATCCATGGCAATGTTAAATGTTATTTCTTTGTACGCTCACCCCCATGATTAATCATGGAGATTCTGAGGTTTGAATTCCATCACACTCTTCTTATCATTAATGTACTGCTTTGACTTTCAGAGAGTAAAAGGGAAAAGTTAATATTGAGCCAGTGACTCAATATTTTGAATGACATTTTCGGAAAGAAATTATGACACTTTGTATTGTTAGAGGGTCAACGCAGGTGTGGACATGTACAGAGGAGAGATGCTGGATATATTGGAAAAAGGATGCAAAGGATAGAGCTGCCAGGCAACAGGAAAAGAGGAAGGTCTAAGAGGAGGTATATGGATGTGATGAGAGAGGACATGCAGGTGATGGGTGTAACAGAACAAGATGCAGAGGACAGGAAGATATGGAAGAAGATGATCCGCTGTGGCAACCCCTAACGGAAGCAGCCGAAAGTAGAAGCAGAAGTGCATGTTTACAGTGAGGTGATTGTACTAATAAGTAGTAGAAGATGATCCGCTGTGGCGACCCCTAAGAGGAGCAGTCGAAAGAAGAAGAAGAAAATGTTTCTTAAAGTTCATGCAGTGATCTGATGCAGCATCTAGATTTAGTTACCTTCTTGCATTATTGCTGCTGGGATGAGCTCCAGCTCCCCATCTCTCTGAACCTGATAAATATGTTGCAAAATGGCAAGATAGATTAATTATTGTAAAAAGTAAACCAGTCTACTGAGCTTCAATTTGTTGTCCTCAATCCCCGAAATTCTGACATAGTGAGGTGACTTAGTGCCTAGACCTTTGGGTGATTGCTGAGCTCCTAGAATGTCTGTACACTTATAAGATACTAAGGGAATTATTGGTTAATGTTGTGATATCCTTTAGTGTGCTGAATGTCACAGTGTTAACACTGAGTCTCTCTGGATATTGTCCCGACTCTAAAGAAGTTTTGAGGATGGGTTTGGACACCAAGAATCCTTCAGTACCACAGCATTAGGAAAGCTAGAGTCACTCAGTCAGTACCATGATATTATTTATTTTTGCAATTAATCATAATAATGTCTGTGACCTGCCTGGCACTTTTGTGACTCATTATATTAAGACCTCTGTTATTATTCTCCGTTGTATCTGGTTACTCTTGCGCTGTTTGAGCAGATATCCTGATTCTCTGGAATCTGTAGTGATTTCCGACATAACTCCTAATTACAGAATTGTTTCCAATGGTATAGCAGTATGGTGAGTCAAAGGGAGCACCTTCATCCTCCTATTTGTCCTGAATGTCAATATACTTGCACAACTTTTTCTAGCCTCAATATTTTTTCATGGGCTCTAAGCCTAGCTTGGTTTTATATTATGATTGTTGTCTTTTACAACTTTTTACAAGCCTTTGAACATGAAATCCTTCAGCTTAATTGCACAATGTTGACATTCATCTGAAAGGGAAATTATGACAAAATTACAAGTAAAATAAATGTAGACATTGATTCGTTTTTAATGTTTCAGAAATGAGGGCATTTCTGAAAAAAATAAAATGAGAGAGGCCTTCATTCTTACTTTCATGGAGGTTATAGTCAGAGCAGGCTTACCAGATTTCCTATCCCCATAACCTCCTTGGTAATTTCCAAAGGCAGTCGAGAAATATAATACCTCCAGCGTGCCTTGTGTCTGCCTTTGGATCTCCTCCCAGTCAGATGACAGGCATGTGTGGGTCAGATCCAGACAGGCTAGACCTTGGCAATGGAAATAAATGTAGACAACATTTTCAATGTAATAACATACTTTGGTACTGTAGCTGATTTTTTGGCTTTGATTTTAAATTGCAGTAGTCAGTACACAGTCAAGGGTGGTTTGGCCTCTGATTACTTCTGCTTTTCATTATTAAAGTCAGTTCATTCAAGTAAGAATTTTTAAAGTAGACTTTTAAACATAGCAATTCTCTGTCTAAGTAGTAGAACATATTATATTTCTGGAAACATTAAAATGAAAGAGGCCTTCCTTAATGCCTTCCCCTTGGGCCAGTAGTATTACAGCAAAGAGAGAAGTAGTATAGTTTCATTAGATTGAGAAAATGTAGATCTGTGTTAATATCAGCAAAGACCTGTGGTGACAGCCTCAAATCTGCTTGCTACAGCAGGACATCAGTTTTTCTAAAGATCATGTAGCACTGTGATGACTTCTGAAACTAAGAGCTCATTCTTTGAAAAGTTGAAAACTCTTGTTAAAACAAGGGTTATGCATTGTGCAAAAATATGTACTATGTATTATATGATGCCAAATGTGAAGGAAAGTTTAGGATGAAATAAAGTTTCAGAAGGCATAATTAATGTGTATATGTTGAAAATTAAACAATTCGCCTACACTGTAAAATGTTATCATATTCTGCACTGCTTACCATTTTTATCTGTCAGGAACCACACAAATCTCTTTCAGAGACCTTTCCTGGGTGGGATTCAAATACACTACAAAGGCCACTCAAACACATTCATACTGAGACAGCACAGAGATGTAAATCGACCGACTCTGAAGTGCGTGTCTTTGAACTCTAGGAGAAAATTGAAGTCTCCAAGAAAAATCCAAAAAGAAAGCATGTGCTTCCACACGACAACTCAAAATTCAAATTGGTGCCAAGTAATTTAAGGCCACACTGATATTATCTATTGCAGTGGGCTGGCACCCTGCCCGGGGTTTGTTTCCTGCCTTGTGCCCTGTGTTGGCTGGGATTGGCTCCAGCACACCCCCGTGACCCTATAGTTAGTATATAGCGGGTTGGATAATGGATGGATGATATTATCTATATTGATCACTCATTAATTAATAATACCAATAATACAGTTATAGCATAATAGAAAAAGCTTTGTTTTGTATTTTTAATTAAGGTATATTTCATTTCCTGTGTCTCCATAATAATATATACTTTATAATATATTTGCACTGTTACGTTTTGATCTTTATTTCTACTTTATTCTCAAAATACCTTCTGTATATTTGACTGTTGTAATTGAAAATGCATGTAGTATTTAAGAGGTCTGTAAAGAAATGTAGTTTTAAATAAATAATCGAGTCCCAGAGCATGCAGGTTTTGATCAGGTGTGGATTTGTGCATGCCAGTGCTCACTCCAGGGTTGATTGGGGTGCTTGGCTGATTGCGCACTTAAGTGCAAATGCAGGCAAATCACTCTGGTGCTTCATTCACATCTCAAAGTGGGCTGGGAGGTCAACATAAAAATACAGAGAAAGAAAGAGAACTGTGAAAGTACAGTAGCAGGCGGTTAAGCAAGACAAGCCTGGCAGTGAGTGAACAAGAGGTAGTACGGTTGTTAGCACCACTGAAGAGTGAAAGATCTTCGCTCTAGGAGCAGATCATCCCCACTGACATTTCAGAGTAGTGGGTGCAATGGCGGTTGAGTGCTCCTCAAGGATCTGAGGGATGCCCAGGGGCAAGAACGAAGACAGGAGGACAACCAACCCTGAGCAGTCTGGTAGATGCGGATGAAGGCAGCCAAGACGGGGGTCAGTGAAGAGGACCGTGGCTGCTGGAGTCTTTGTAGGGCGGCAAGACCTGGGCTATAGATGAACTGAGGAGAGGGAGAAGAAGTTGCACTGAGCTCTTATGAGAGCAGAGAAGGAACATTAGGGACCCAATGGCTGTTTGTTTTACTGTGATTTTATCTCTGTACTTTAACTCACAGACTGCACTGCTTTTAATTGGATTATTTGTTTATGGAAAACTTTGTACTGCTCTATTTGCAGTTTTGTTTTGGTCTGAATTTTAATAAAAGTGCTTGACACTTTTGCACTAATCTGTTACTGAATGTGTGTGTCCTCATTTGCCCGGCTCATTTCAGTTATGACTGTCAACGGTTATACGTTCAAGAGGCTCCTGGAGGCACCAGGGAGTGTGGAGCCAACCCAAACTGTTACACATGGTTAGGGACACCCACCATCTTCTCAACCTATCAAGTACACCATAGCCTTCTCTGTCATAAATTTTAGGCTCTTTCTCTTCACTTCTCCTCTGGACTTTTTAACCCTTTGGCTGTGAAACACCGTCTTATTTCAAGACATAGATAGATAGATAGATAGATAGATAGATAGATAGATAGATAGATAGATAGATAGATACTGTACTTTATTAATTTGATACTTTATTAATACTTTATTAATCCCAAGGGGAAATTGGACATGCCCTATAAACCCTTCCAGGGTCAGGAGTTCCCCAACTTTTGCTACAGGAACAACAAACTAGAACTCCCACTTCCAACCCCTTGGTAAGGCTGCAACCCAGAGCCTTCACTTGTCTTTAAAGGGCAAAGCTTATAAGTAAGACACCCTTTCAGCTGCCCATTCACTTCAAGGGTTGGCATTTTGCCACCCACTAGAGGCCTGAGCTCGGGAGCACTAATTTTTCTGCCAGTCCTCTTTGTATTCACCCTTCAGGGAGTAACCAGGACCCACCTATTCACCTGTGTCTCTTGTTGACAAATAGATTTGTGGCCTTTTTTTTTTCTTCACAGAATGGGCAGCTGCCACTTCTTCATGCACCCTTACATCTACTAAGGCCTAATCTCACTCACTCTTGTAGTGAAACCATCTCTACCATTGCAAAGTATGTTCTCAAGCTGCTTCTGTGGGTACAGTGACCTTACTTTCCAAAAACTACTGGATATGATCCACAGTCTATGCATGACAGAATGGTAATAACTCATAATTAGAATATCATTAAAGTAACAAATTCAATCAGTATTCTTTGATGCCTGCTGTGGTTTGATTCTGACTTAAAATCTAATTTTGGTCATAGCACTGATAGCCTGAAAAGTGAGCACAGAAATGGTCAACTTGGCTGAGTATAAGAACTTCTCTAGCTCAACAGTACTGTTGTCTTACGTGGTGGTAACTTCACTATAACAGGCCCACACATAGAATGCTAAAGTGTTAAAAGTTCAAGCCGACGATATCTTAGCCACCCGGGCCCATAGTATATGTCTGCATTAAGCATAATTTCCAGTGAGAGAATTTTCTCCATTTGACCAAGACAGGCACTTGCAAGTACTCCACAGGAATGCACAACGTCACTTGTTTGGCTAGTGAAGATTGTTATTTAGGGACAAAAGAATATTTCTTTATGGGACAGAGATATTTTTTTTCTTCTGCTTTCTATGCAACAATTTTCCACATCTGCTCAAAACTATGTGCCTAGCTTGATAGTCAATCATTGTACCAGTGGTACACACCATCCTGTCAAGATCCTTGGCTAGTTCAAAGTGTTTTTGCACATTTTAGATAATTTTCTATATACCTTTCTTTTGTTGTCACAGTCTTCATGTCTACATGCTGTATTTCTAATGGCATTTTGCATTGCCAGTGTCAGTTGATGATGCATTAAATACAGCCTATATAAGGTTCAAGGGCTGCAGTTTAAAATCTTTCTGTATTTCAAAAGTAAATTATTCATTTTTATAAAAAAATTTAACATAAAAACTTTTATTTATACTTTCAGGTTTCTGACTAAGCATTCTAGACTATGATTCTTACTCATTCTGTAAAAGAAAATGTGAGCTATTGTTTGACCTTTGCTTGCCCCAGATTATAGTTTCTGTTCATTTTTGGGAACCTCCCTTACCTGACATTCATTTTACTGGTAATTTGCTGGTCACATGGAGAAATTGCCATGACACAATGTGATGCAGAAGGTCAAATCACTTACAGTTATGACTTCTTTAAATGTCACAAGTACTGCACTGTTATTCAGTTACCCTAAGATCAACTTCAACATACATAAATTTGAAACAAAATGAAGACACTGAAAACATTAAAATATTGCCATGAAACAAATTCAAAGTAAATGTTCATTTGAGCACAGTGCTGCCCTGGAAGAAACTCACTTTAGTGCATGTGTGCCACACTTGTGTACTCCGACAATGGCTTTCCCCTTCTTCTTTACCTGTGTGTTGTACTGCATTGTTTTGTCTTTTTCAGATTGGCTCTTACTATGGAAGTGAATTGTGCCCAATTGATGTAGATGGAAATGGAATCACTGATGTTCTGTTGGTGGCGGCCCCAATGTTTCTGGGGTCAGGAAACCGAGAAACTGGTCGAGTCTACGTGTACACACTCAGTCGGGTGAGAATATAGTAGAATTACCTTAAGATGGCGTCCTTAAACAGAAATAGCTTTACTAATATTGCTGTTTTTAAATGCTTAATTGTGGCCCATACACAAAATCTGATCTCGAAGATTACCTAGCAATAAAAAAGATCTGGTAACAATGGCTGTGTAGTACAGATAGTTATTTATTTTCATTGAAAGCAATGATGGCTGCCTTCTGCATTAATTTTTGTAATGTTTCAAATATGTACACTGCTGGTCAAAAGTTTTAGAACACCTCAGTTTTTCTAGTTTTTTCTAAAATTTAATCAGTTGAAATGCAGTGAATGACCTAAAATGTTGAAATGGTAAGCAGTAAACTGCCAGAAGTTTACATTTAAAATTTAGGTTAGCTAGAACTGAAAAAAGTACATTTTAGAATATTACAAATGGGCCTCCTTCTTGGAACAGCTAATAGGTTACAACCTACAGATGTTCTGCAGCAATTAAAGTAATTTAAGCCTTGCAAGTTAAAACAAATAATTTGAACAGGTGGCCCAACTTTTGTTGATTACTTAAAGCCCTCTGTCTGTCTTGAAACGGAGTTGGAACAGACTGTGTTACTACACCCTCCAAAGTACTACTTGGATAATGTTACACTGCAGAGTGTTGAAAATTCAAGTGAAATTGGCAAGAAAATGGCAATCAACAAATGAAGGGAGACAGAGCATTATTACCTTTGAAGTTTAGGCATTTCATTTACAGAAATTGCAAAATAAAAATAAATCTAAAAAAAATGTTCAAGGTGGCACTGAGTATGTTGTCCTACACATTCCAAAGCCAATTGGAAATGAGAAGAAACTGATAGGAAGAGATCTTGCAGGCCCAAAGTCACAACCTAATCAGAAGATCCTTTTCTGAGAGTCACCAGCTGGCATGATAGGTGCTTCAGAGCACAACAGCTTCAGTCTTAACAGTGGTCGAATAAGTCAAGTCTCAGTTTCAGCTGTAAAGAGGAGACATTGTGTTGCATGTTTGACAGGGCGGGTAGCAGTAAGAAAGCCATTCCTTAAAGGACAAAATAGGGCCTTGAAATACCAGCTGTGGACTACTGCCGAGTGGAAAAAAGTCTTATGAACCAATGAATCAAAACTGAAAATCTTTGGTTCATCATGCAGAGTGTTTATACGCCGTCAAGTTAGAGAAAGAATGGTTTCTCAGTGTGTGGCACCAGCTGTCAAACATGGAGAAGGAAGTGTGGTGGTCTGAGGTTCTTTTGCTGGAGGCAGAGTTGGTGACTTGCACAGAGTGGCTGGCATTCTGAAAGAAAAGGGTTACCACAATTTGGCTGTTACATCAGTAACAGGTGGCTACTTTGATGAATCAAAAATTTGAATAAAATTTTGTACACGTAATCACTCTTTGACCTATTTTTTTTATCTGCTATTGTTTATTTATTCAATGCCTTGAGGTATTTAAAAACCTTTTGACAGGTAGTGTGTATTAAACAAATAAAGTGGCATAATGGTTCATCTGCTGCCACACACAGTCAATGATCTGGATTTAAAACATGGCCCAGGCTCTGACTGTGTAGAGTTTGTATATTCTTCCCCTTTCTGCGTGGGCTTCCCTCTTTTTGACAATGATATGCCTGTTAGGTTGATTGAATTGTCAAAAATTGGCCTTGTGGGCCTTGTAGTGGATTGGCGCCCAATCCAGGATTCCTGTCTTGTGTCTGATTCTGCAAGCATAGCCTCCATGTCTGTGGCTGTGAAGTGGAAATGGTGTGAGCAATGTCTTTAATCTGCACACTTTTTTCAGGTACTATTCACATTCAATGGAACTCTCCAAGCTCACAAAAAGGTGCAGGATGCCCGTTTTGGATACTCCCTAGCTGCTGCCCCAGATCTAAACCACGATGGTTACAATGACCTTGTGGTAGGAGCACCACTGGAGGACAATCATCGTGGGGCCATCTACATTTATCATGGGCATCGCACCAGTATCCTACCACAATACAAGCAGGTGAACCACGTCTATCATTTACTTTTAGGTATCACATTTTGTTTTGAAATTATCAAAAGGTGAGTTGTCTGAGCACAACAATTAAGGGCTACAATTATCTGAATTCAAAGCCTTACTACAGCAATAATTGGTGAAGTAAATGTGAGCTTGAGCCCACCACATTGCCACTGAACATCACCAAAGATTTAACCTGTCCATCCGTTTATATAGAAGGAGATCAGTGATTTTTATCCCCTAGAATGCTAATTCACCTTTGTCAGAATTAATAGCCAGAGTTTTTTTCTTCTGCTCTGTTTAGCTGTGTTTAAAAGTTGGCATAATACCAATGCTTGTGCAATTCTAAAGCTTTTAATTTTAATTATTTTATTTTCACTTTGTCCAGAGGATTCCAGGCTCTGCTTTGTCCCCAGGCCTTCAGTATTTCGGTAGCAGTGTAAATGGACAACTTGATTTAGATGGGGATGGTCTGGTGGACCTTGCAGTTGGAGCTCAGGGTAGTGCTGTCCTTCTAAGGTGAGTCCAGGTTTTTGTATAAGTTTCTACTGTGACTTTAGTAACATAGTAATAAAAATGGCAATCTCTTCATTTCTGAAATCTTTATACTGTATATATTTTTTTCCTAAAGCAATGTCACTGTCATGGATACAAGGCAACAAATAGCACAAATGATCTGACTGCATGCCTTAGGACAATGAAAAGAAGTAAACTTTAGCCTACTGTATTTTATTAGATTTTCTTCCAGATCCTAAAGAAATTTGGGTGAGGTTACTTGGCATCTCTAAATTGGCCTAGAATGTGCACCCAGCTAATGACCGACATCTTAGGTGGTTTCTGGATTGCTTTGAAGGCTTCTGGCATAGGTTTTGCCACCTTGTGACCCTGATACGGAATAACTGGGTTTGAAGAATGGAGAGGTAGTTGGATATTTTTTTTTATTTGAGAGCAGCAGTAGCACATCAGTTAGCACTAATGTCTCGCTGTCCCAGCGGCTCTCACGTTCAGGGTTTGTAGTCTATGGGTTCCACTGTACTCAACTAAATAAAAGGGCAGCCTTGTTCTGACTTAGGTCAACTGGCTATTCAGAATTTTAAATAGATATTATATAAAGTAGCCGCTCAGAATTTTACTGGAATATAAAGACAATCTGGATATGGATCTGTCGCTAGTAATTCTAAAATCTCTGCATCCACTCTGAGCTGCTGTTCCAACGTGAGAAGGGATGACTTGATCAAAGTATCACCTATGTCTTGTACCACTATAGAATATTGATAGGAGATAATGTGGAAATATCTAATGAAAAACATCTCAATGGTGGCGTAAATTTAAAAAATGCATTTAGAACAGCTCTTAGAGGAATGCACTATGCTGAGATAGCAAGTGTTGAGACTTGACTTAATTGCTGTGATTGATGTAGTTAGGTAGATCATTCTATAATCTAAGTACCTTAACCATTTTAAACCTTGTAGGAAGCTAATGTAGATAGACTGAAGGACTAGAGTTGTAAGGCTGTATTTGAGAGTTCTAGTTAGGAACCTTAATACAGAATTATCATTACAGCTGGGTTTACAGTTTTGAACAATATGAGCATAAAACACTTCAGACATTAAATCAAGTTTCAACATAATTTGTGTTAAACTGCCATATTTGTCAATGTTTCTAACCTGGAGG
This sequence comes from Polypterus senegalus, assembly GCF_016835505.1. Taxonomy (NCBI): domain Eukaryota; kingdom Metazoa; phylum Chordata; class Cladistia; order Polypteriformes; family Polypteridae; genus Polypterus; species Polypterus senegalus. Next base: position 174,137,693 of record NC_053154.1, read on the forward strand.
AGGCAGGATCCTAGACAGTTTAGAACTGTGATGACTAAAGATTAAATCCAGACAAAGTTAACACTTACATTTCTTTTAAAATGTGGACTCAATTAAATTAAATTTCAAACATAATAAAAAAAGTACACAATTAATGAAGGTTTTGAATTACATCTCCAAATGGCAACATAAAAAAGAGAGAGAGAATTTTCTCCAGGAATTCCTGCAAACATTAATATTCTTGCAAGTTATAACATATTATTGTAGCTTTTTTGACACAGCCAGAATTTGTATTAAGATTTTCTACACACATTTTTAAAAGGCATAATTATGATCACCTAAAAAAAATAACATCAAAGGGACGACAGACCATTTCTAAAATAAGGTCCTGCATTGTACTGGTTGGCACAGTCCCACCCCCAAGATTCTCGTTGATATGAGCTAGGTGTGAACACTAAATGAAATTTATAATTAAAATGTATAACATTTCTGGCTCCTAGGCCATTTGTTGATTTCATATGTGGAAAGTGCCAAATGACAGACAGACAGACGGACAACAGTTTAGCACCCAACACACTCATATTTATTATACAAAGTATTTACTTGTTAGATCTAGATGCAGAACCCAGTGCCTCCAGCACGATCCCCAAAGTCCAGGCCTCACAGTCTCCAGTGCCTTCCTTCTAGCACCCACTCACACTCTCTAGCTCCATCCTATTCCACCCGATTCTTGCTCCCGACAAATAGTCTAGTGCAGAACCCAGTATACCAGTCCAGATGGTCTCCAAAGCTCCAGGCCTCGGCAGTCTCCAGTGACTTCCCCTTCTGGCGGAAGTCCGGCTCCTCTCTCTCTGAGCTCCATCCTCTTCCACCCGAGTCTTGCACTTCCTGGTGTGGCGGCTCATAAGTGCAGTCGGATGGTTTCAGGGCTGCTTCCCGGCAGTCTCCTCGGGTGCCCTGTGTGGTGAAGTGCGGATCCCTACCCTCCGGGTGCTTCCCAGCTCTACACCCGGTGTGGCGGAAGTGCTGAGGTTTCAGGGCTCTTCAGGCACTGGGGTGCCCCTTACCGGTGACCACGGATCCCTACAGGGTTGTGCTTCCAAGCTCTACACCCGTGGCTCCCAGTGCAACCAGGGCGGTCGCCCCCTCATGGTCTGGAGGAGGCATAAACCCTCCTCCGGTCCTCCTGGGTGTCCCGGCTGGGTACCACACCCAGCCGTCCGCCACAAGATATAAGACATTTCAAAGGGTAAATTAAATGAAGTTTATTTAATGCATAGGCATGATGGTTTATGACAGGGATACACACTTATGGTCCTGGAAAGCTGCTGGTTTTCATTTTCACCAGTTTCTTAATTAGAATCAATTTATTTCCTGCATAAGCAATATGTTTTTTGGGCTTAATTTTACTTAATTCACATCTGAGCCACAATTTGCATATTTTAATTTTAAAGAGATGTATGTAGGTTTTAATTATTTCCTGATTTCTTAACTAGCCACAGTTATTAATGAAATGCAGATAATAAAGAATCCATCATCTCTCCAGCTAACTTGGTTCCACTGACAATGGTGAATGTGCATCATGTATTTCTGTTAATAAAAGATTTTAAAATAAATGAGAAAAAAAGGAGTATCATGAAGTGCAAATGTGTTCAGACCCACAAAATATATTATTAATGTTCTCAGAAAATGAAACTCTATAATATAATTAAAATTTGTCATGGATGAACAAAAGTATTAAGAAGCAATATAGTTTAATACAAAGTTTCATCATCAGCAAGATCTGTCTTCTAATTAGCTCTCTGGGACTGTGATGAGGACCCCTGGTCTATGACTAAAAAAAGCAATATTCTCATTCAAACAGAATCAAAATTGGGGCCATGAGGGGTTCACAACATCAGGCACAAAGCAGGAACTGGTCCTTGACATGGTTACAAGCTATTTCAGGGTTCATATTCACACACATTCACAACAACACTTTTACTGGGCCAGTTTAGAATCCCCAGTACACCTAATACACATTTGTTTCTGGACGTGGGAGGAAAACCAGAATACCCAGAGAAACACCCAAACAAGACAGAGAGAATGTGCAGACTCCCCAAAGGCAACATGCAGGCACAGAGTTCTCACACACTGCTACATCTATGGTTGGACCTGGGCAGGCTTTTGCAGAACCCCAGAGGTTTTTTCCCTCCACTAGAGTGTTTGTTTGTTTTTTTTCTCACTGATCATTTGTTTATTTGGTTATTGGTTTTCTTTGTTTCCACTTAATGTCATTTCCAATACACCTTGAATTGTAATCTGTTTTGAAGGTGCTGCAGTATATACAGTAAATAAATGTTGTTGTTGTTGTTCTGACATACTTATGCTCCACAATCTGCAGGCCGTGTAATTTATATTAAAATCCTCTTCACAGCTCCAGAAGCATTGTTACAATTAACGTAAGTATAGAATTTGAGCCACATTCAATCAATGTAATCCAGAAGAACTGTCAAAGAAACAACAGGGACTCTGCCTGCATTTCTGCCAAAGCCTGTTTCTCAGTATCCTCCCGATCTCCTGTCATTCAGACAGTTCGATTTGGTAAGTTGAATCTGACTGACATTGTACAATATGCAAAAAAATATTTTGCCTTAAAACACATTTATTATACAGATAAACAACTCAGACCATCAATCCTGAAAAATTAACCTTTGTAATAAAGCATGCCAACAAAAATGAAATGTACTCAAGAGAAATGGTTAGCACAAGGGCGTAGTGGTAGTGCTGCTATCTTAAAGTAAGGAGACCAGGATTTGCATCCCGGATTCTCCCTCTGTGGAGTTTGCATGTTCTCCCTGTGTCTGTGTGGGTTTCCTCCGGATGCTCCGGTTTCCTCCCACGTTCCAAAGATGTACAGTTTAGGTGTCTTGGAAATCCTAAATTGGCCCAAATGTGTGTGGTTGGGGTGTTTTCACCCTGCGATGGATTGACACCCTGTCCAGGGTTTGTTCCTGCCTTGCGCCCTATGCTAACTGGGATGGGCTCCAGTATACCCCCGTGATTCCTGTTCAGGATTACACAGCTTAGAAAATGACTGACTGACTCAAAAGAAATGTTACACTTGTAAAGCCATACAGTATGCAGTATGTGTAAAGCCTCTTTAGCATACAGTGTATATTACATCTTGTGAGTACAGTATGATGCAAGAATAGTATCTTCTCTACTACTATGCTTGATACGTTTTCTGTTTTACTTAATTTTCAGCCCTTAATGTGACTGCTAACCTTGATGACCGGAAATTTGTGACAAGAGCCATTTTTGATGAAAACTCTCAAAAGCAAATACAAAAAGTGATGCAAGTTCAGAGCAATGCAATGACTTGCCACACCCTACCTTTCCACGTCATTGTTAGTATGGTGTCTTTTCTATTTTCCTTCATTTTATTTTAGTTTGTAAACTAGAATTGATTCCTACTTTTAAATTCTATGAGAAGGGCTATATTTAAATAAGTACATTGAATGTATTGATAGAGTCTGAAAATATTCTCCTTTATGCTGTTAAAGAAAAATGTATTTTTTTTATTTCAGGACACAGCTGACTACATTCGACCCATTGGCTTCACTCTGCGTTTCAGGATTAATGATACAGATGCTGGTCCTGTTTTAGATGAAGGCTGGCCTACCTCTGTGAAGAAATTTGTGAGTCAAACCTACAAAATTTAATTGATGTTATTAAACAAGAAGAGCAATGTAATCAATGACGATAATCAGTTACCGGCAGGACTGACTGCTACCATGAATGTTAACATTACATACAGCATTAACTTATGTTGAAATAAATAAAAATAAATGTTTTACTTTTGACATATGCAAATTGTATAATACTGTAATGGAGCTGACAGGTTTCATCTGCCAGGGATAGTCACTTATAGTATGAGCTGGCACTCCACCACACACATGAGCAGCTTCAGAGCCAGCAGCAGGGGTGCCAATATAAAGAGCAAGTCTGGAATGTCCCAAACAGAATTCCATCTATTGTGGCAATGTCAAGCAGTCATTTTAATGATAGTGAGCCACCACAAAGAGCCATGCAGAGAATCTATTCCGGTGCTTAGTGCCGGCACTACAGTATTGTGTTTTTTAGGTTATAAAATAGGCAGACATTACAGCATTTTTGTACCTGGGCAGATGTGAATATTTAATTTTTGTAGATAGTATTATTTGTTTATTACTGGGGGTTCAGCCACCTACTCATTTTGCTCACCAGCCCCCCGGCAGGCACTACATGCTAGCCACTTCACGGTTCTGCCACTCGCGTATTTGGAAGCGGATATATGGGACTTGTTACATATGCATAATAGACCTAATAATTTTACAGTACAGTGAGTAATTTACCATAGTATAAAACAGTAAGACGAAATAAATTGAAAGAACGTTATACTTCATGTTGCGTTAGTGGTATTCGTTGTGTTATACATTTTCGTTCTGTTTGGCTTTGAAATTAACACGCAAACACTTTTTAAACTTACACTTTTACTGTAAAACTTCAGTAAAAGCAATATTTGGAATTAACTTTTCATCAAAATCGCACTGAATTTTGATTCTGTGTTTGGACTTGGATTGTGACAACGCAACATATAACTGCCAGTGAGTGAATATCGTTTCTCTCTCTCTCCAATAAATAAACCGACTTTATCGAATGTTTGCCCCTGTGATTTGTTAACTGTCATAGCAAAAGCTATTCTAATGGGAAATGAATGGCATATCAAGATCTCCTTTGGTGTCTAATGTTATCCGCGGAAGATGTGCTACATTACCTTTCTTGTCACCTATTAAAATTTTACATGTCATAATTTTTCGACCAATTTGAATAAAACTAAACTTGTCCTATTGCATAGCACATCACTCATGCATAAATTACTCAGTAGCATTACGATACATCCTTCTTTCAACAGTAATTCGGCCGGTGAAAGACCGGACAGTGTTAACGGTTGTAGATATTCTACAGGATATTGTAAGTTGATGTTTTCATTTTCCGCACCATCACCACCAACAGTTTCAGCCTAGTCTATTGAAACGCATTTAACCAATTTGCCGTGTAACCAATTGGCAAGTTTCACGTTAATTCATTTGACTTCATCGTTTCTCAGTGCTAGGATTGCCTATGTACTTATTTCTTCTGTTGATAAACCTTCGGGATGAAATTCTTCAATAAGATGTGGACATAATAAGTCTTTTATTGGGAACTTAAAGTGAGGAAAACGTAAAAATTTAAAGAGCTGAGAGTGCAGGAACTGTGTCTGACAAAAGCATTCCCAACAATGAGAGGACCGTGGGCGTGGGCCTTTAACCGGAAATGGTTGAGAGAACGGCAGGACCCCATCTACCAACTTGATATTATTTATTTGTTTTTTAGCATATGAAAGCCTCTCAAAGGGCATTAAACAATATAACTTAAAGTAACCAAACAAAGTAACAAGTGCACAAATTCTGACAATGCCTGTATATGATAGTATTTAGAAAAATGCAATGAGAAAAACAATCAAGGCCAGATTAAGACCCCCACAGTCCCCTAGGTGACTTAGCTTCATACAAACATTCATGCAGCATGCAAACTTAAGTAATTTAAAGAAGTGCAGTACTTCTCACTCTTGATTTCAATGCAAGAATGTGAATACTCAGATCATTAAATTGTCTCATTTACTAATTTTGACTCAGTGGTACACGATTGCTTCATTGGATACATGGTTTATTGGTGAAAAGGCCCCTTTCTGTCACAGGTCCCTGGGGCACACATCCAGAATGCCCTGATGGTAGATCCACCCCTGGGCACAACAGTGATTTAGATGCAAAAAATACAGCATGAATATATTTGCTTGCACCAAGTTCCGCTGCTTACCTAAATGTTTTAATAAAACTGAAGAAATATAATTTCACATTGTCTTTTCCTACAAGTATCTGATTATTGGATTATTTTTAAATAATGAAGTATAGGACTAGAATGGTAAGCAGGTAGTGTGATCACCACTTACAGTGAAAATGTTTGTACAGAGGCCAACATATGATGGCACAAGCTGCAAGTGACTTAGGCATGCAGAAATAAGAATTCAATGACAGGAGCATAAGTTAAGCAACTTCACAATGTTTGCACCCTACCTCACATGGTATAAGCACACTTCTGTCTGGTGTCTGCTGCACACTAACTTAGGTTCTTTTGTCAACTTAGCAATAAATTAATGGATTTGCCTGAACACTTCTTTTTGGCATAAGAACACCTGCATGAAATGAACATGTTGTCACTTAGAGTGGCAGCTACCTATGCTGTGATATGTGATTTTGTGAAGAATATAACATATAAAAATAATCATTAACACTTTAAATTGCCTGCCTCATTTTTCATTTTTTGTCAAATTTTACAAACTCAATGTAATTATATTTGAGACGTGACAGGAAAATAAAAAATAATTATAATGCTAATGATCAAACAGCTTCAAGCCATGGCTTCCAATAGTAATTTTACAGAAACCTTTGTGAAGACTACAGACACCAAATACTCAAGACATTTCTCTGTATGGATTACTGTAATGGCTATAACAAAACAAAACCTTTTTAAAAGCAACATTCTACTTTGAATATTCTTCTCATTCACAAATGATGTTTGACCCACAGAAAGTCAATCTAAAGGGTGTTGCTTTGTACGCATTATGTATGTCAAATGGCAATAAACTGCACTCAGGGAGTTTAAGGGATTGTGGTTGCTCTGTGTCCATCTTAATCTGCTTCATAAGCAGTGCTTGCTCTGTGTCAGCAAAATGAAGGTCCATGGCTAGTCTGCAATTGTGGATTGATTGTAATCTGCTAGCTGTTCTGCTTTGAACGGACTTATTTTTAATTTTCTGTTCAGAAATTCCCTTGTGTATCAGAATATGCGATTACAATGTAGATTAACAAATGATCTTTATCTAAACCAAAGTTGACTCGGAATGTCAAATATAGTTATTTTGTATAGCACTTTATGGTAGACATTGTTATGAAAGGTCCATGCTATAAAAAATAAAACTGATTTATTGAGTTAGCTAAATAAAGAAGATTTTTTATTAAATATTAGCTTGTATAGCAAATGTCAATGGAGTAAAACTTGCCAACATTCCTTCGTTTATTAAGTTGAATAAGCATGTTCTGGGACTTGAGTTAAAGAGTGGGCAAAGTGACAAGAAAGAAAATGGATGCCTGCTATTAAAGGAAGCTTTGCAATAAATCATACATAACATTGAACAACTAAAGGTATTAATTAGGTACACAGTGAAACATAATTACATTTACTTAAAAGAGCAAGCATCTAAACTTCTTCTGTTTTATTAAAATGTATCAATTATCCAAAACAGATTGCAATAATTAAACATGGACTAAATTTAGTGTTTTGGAGAAAAAGAAAACATGGCCATCAGTGTAGCTTAATAGTTGAAATGTCGTTTCCAGGGTCATAAGTCACTAATGACCTAATATGGCTTAGTCAAGTCACTCAAAACTGTTTCAGTAACATTCATTCCTCTAAATACTGTGTAGTGTCAAATTTCTTTCTTTTTGAGAATCCCCTTTTTTGGCCCCCCAATAATCCAAGCACTGCCTGGAAGTGATGCCCATACTGTACCTCTGTCCATCCTTAAATGTAAAGCAGCAGTACCTCTGTCTGTTGTTCATTTTTGAGACTAAGGCAATGTGCCTTGTTTAGCAAAAAAAAGTCTTGAAGACTAAAAGCTCAGAACACACACCTATTCCTGTCTAAGCCCCACAAAAACAATGTTGCTGGAAGCCAAAACATTTTTCATATTTTGTATTGCTGTCATTTTTGTCTGGTCTGTTGTAGGCATACCTTTATTTCCATGAGCAGCACTTTGACAAGACATTTTACCACCCATGCATTACTGAAAACCAAGTCATCCAGTCCAAGGGTGCCAGAGGTACAGCCCCTCAGAGCAGCATCAAGCACAACGCACAACAGAACTATATATAAGCACAAACATCTTCACTCAATTATAAGGAGCCACTTCACCTAACATAAATATCTGTGGGAAGTGAGAGGAGACCCACAGAAACATGGAAAACACACATACACTGGGCTAGGATTTGATCTGAAAGAATGAAGATATGAGGCATTAACACTAACTACTGCACCACAGTTTCAAGAAGACCCTAAGAGAAAAATATATATTTTTAATAGAACTGAATTGAATTTTTCTTTCAGTTAACTGCTTTTTCAATATTGAGTGGTGTGTTCTTATTCTCTCTTTAGATCCCTTTTTTTAAGGACTGTGGCGATGATGATATTTGTGTGTCTGATCTTGTCCTACAGGCCACTATGGACATTTCTGGAACAAGGTAAGACCGTTCAATGAGATACACAGATTCTTTCTTTAGACAACTCAGGATAACTTTGTCTTATCTTTAGTCATGAAATATTGCCAGATATATGATTACATACTTTATTTAAAATATTACACAAGACTGCTGACATCATCCTCTGTGAACTAATGCAAGCTAAATTAAATGATGGTATTTACTCCTAAAACTTTTTTGGTTGCCATTAATGGGCTATGCAGAAGCAAAACCAGAAGATGTTTTTTGTTGCTGTTTTTTCACCTTCACAGGGGTAATCTAACTGTGGTTGAGGAGAGGGGCTGGTGTAGTGCAGCGCAGGAGAAACACAAGCTGAATTAAGCAGAAGCAATCTGACAGCAAGTAGCTATTTACTAGCATTGCTGCTGTTAATAGTGTATACAAAAATGTGCTTAGCAGAGATGAAGTGTTTAAGCACTGAAACAGAATCCTAGGTTAGTCACTTAAACAAGAGCACATGGGTGAGTTTGCCCAACCAGTCTACATGTGTTTTGTGGACTTGGAAAAGGCGTCCGTCCGTGTCCCTCGGGGAATCCTGTGGGGGGTGCTCCGGGAGTATGGGGAACAAAACCCCATGATAAGAGCTGTTCGGTCTCTGTACAACCGGTGTCAGAGCTTGGTCCGCATTGCCGGCAGTAAGTCAAGCCCATTTCCAGTGAGAGTTGGACTCCGCCAGGGCTGCCCTTTGTCACCGATTCTGTTCATAACTTTTATGGACAGAATTTCTAGGCGCAGCTAGGGTGTTGAGGGGTCCGGTTTGGTGGACTCAGGATTGGGTCACTGCTTTTTGCAGATGAGTTTATCCTGTTTGCTTCATCAGGCCGTGATCTTCAGCTCTCTCTGGATCGGTTTGCAGCTGTGTGAAGCGGCTGGGATGAGAATCAACACCTCCAAATCCGAGACCATAGTCCTCAATCGGAAAAGGGTGGAGTGCCCTCTCAGGGTTGGGGGTGAGATCCTGCCCCAAGTGGAGGAGTTCAAGTATCTCGGGGTCTTGCTCACGAGTGAGGGAAGAATGGACCGTGAGATTGACAGGCGGATCGGTGCAGCATCTGCAGTGATGCGGGCTCTGCATCGGTCTGTTGTGGTGAAAAAGGAGCTGAGCCGTAAGGCAAAGCTCTCAATTTACCAGTCGATCTACGTTCCTACCCTCACCTATGGTCATTAGCTATGGGTAGTGACCGAAAGAACGAGATTGCGAATACAAGCGGCTGAAATGAGTTTCCTCCGCAGGGTGCCTGGGCTTTCCCTTAAAGATAGGGTGAGAAGCTCAGTCATCCGGGAGGGGCTCAGAGTAGAGCCGCTGCTCCTCCGCATCGAGAGGAGTCAGATGAGGTGGCTCGGGACACCTCCCTGGTGAGGTGTTCCGGGCACGTCCAACAAGGAGGAGGCCCCGGTGAAGACCCAGGACACGCTGGAGGGACTATGTCTCCCGTGTGGCCTGGGAACACCTTGGGATTCTCCCAGAAGAACTGGAAGAAGTGGCCGGGGAGAGGGATGCCTGGGCCTCTCTGCTTAAGCTGCTGCCCCCGTGACCCGACCTCGGGTAAGCAGAAGAGGACGGACATGGGTGAGTACTTACATTAGTATGAAAGTATGAATAAAGAGGTATTGTCAGGATAGAAGCGTTAGTAAAAGTCGCAGAAAGTAAACAAAGTTATCAAGAAGCAAACAGAAGTAAAGGAAGGCTCATTATAAATAAAGACACAAGTAAGTTGGAGTTATATGTAGCTGCAAATAATTATGATGAAAACAGACATGTTGAGCAAATTTTGAAAAGATGTAGCAAAATCTGAAAAATGGGAACAAGCTTTTAAGTGTGGACATATGAGTAGGTTTTAAAAGTATTTTATTACAATGCAGGACAAATTTGCAGAAATAAGAAATCATAGAGCGCTCTGCAGTGGATAAGTAAGAAGATAAAAAAGAAATTGTAAAGACATGCTGTATAAGGAATAAAATCATGTAACGCCAGTGCTAACTGTAGAGCTTATGAGAGCAACCATTGAAAAGGATGTCAGGAAAGTTAGTCAGTCAGTTGGGAGAAATATTATAGAAAAGGTTAAAGATAACCCAAACAGATCCTTCCAATATTAACAGTCAAGAAGGAAATCTAATCCATTAGGAACAGCAAGGGCAAAATAAAATATAGTGAAAGCTGTAAATTCTTCTTCTTTTTTTTTTTTTTGTGGAGGTTTTCACTTGTGAAGAAGTAAATAACCTCCCAGCTGTCAGAGACACTACTAAGTAGGTATTTAATAATCTGAAATTTTAGAGGAAGAAGTGATGCTTGAATTAAATAGATTGAAATCTAACAAATCATGGGACCAGGTAACATTTATAGTTACCGAGTATATATAAGAACTCTTAACATGTATTATTCAGAGGTTATGGCACACCTGAATTTCCCTAAGGACTGGAAGCTAGCAAATGTTACTCCATTACATAAAAATGTGATTGGGCTGAATGAAGTAACTATAGGTCAGCAAGGTTAATATGCATCATGGGTAAATTGATGGAAGCGGTTATTAAAGAAAAGATTGAGTCATCACATGGCAAGAGCAGGTATGTTAGTGAGCAGTCAGATGGGGAAGATCTAATCACTAATATGCTGGAATTCTATGAGGAAGCAACAAAAGTGTACAATTACAAATGTTTAAATGATCTTTATTTTGATTTTTAGAAGGCTGTTTATAAGGTCACACTTACAATACAGTAAGGAAAATTGAATTAGATGGTAGTTCCTCAGGAATCGATGCCACTGCTCTTTTTAGTATACATAACATGACCTTGATAAGAATATAAATAACAGGCTGGTTAAGTTTGCTTGTGATACTAAATTATGTGGAATGGCAGTTAATACAGAGATATCTGAATCAGCACAGAGAGAATACAGACTTGGGCAGGTAAAATTTATGTGAATACATTTAAAAGGTCACAAATAGGAAATAAAAATCATGGATGTGAATATACAATGGGAGTCTAAAACTAGAGGATACATCTTTGTGGACTGTTCTCTTTGTACATCCAAACAGTGTGCAGATATGATTAAGTGTGGAGTTTAGGTCAAGAGAGGTTGTACTTAAGATACTTTATGTAACAAACTCATGTGGAGTACAGTACTGTGCACTTTTCTCATCCCTATTTATAAAAAAGACATATCAGTACTGGAGAAAATTTAGAAAGGTTCAACTAGACTCACTCCAGGACTGCAAGCTTTAAACTTGGATGAAAGATTGAAGGAGCTGAATGTTTTTAATTTAAGCAAACAGAGAATAAGTGCTGAAATGACTGAAGTGATTAAATTGTGAAGAGAATTGGTACGCTGAATCCAAACTGTTACTTTGAAACTAATTCTTCAAGGAGAACATGGGAACAGAGATGAAAAGGACAACAGGACTTTAGGTACCTTCAAAACTTGACTCACTATTAATTTAGATAAACTGGGTGAATGAGATTGATACGTGTTCTTAGGCTAAATGGCCTGCTCTCTTCACAATTGTTCTAATGTTTTAATATTATTTGAAAAGAATTTTGAAAAATGTGAACTTGTAGTGATTTACTACCATAATGAGCTAAAAAATTAAAACTGAGTAAACAACCGCACAAACCTCAGTTACCTAGTGTAATATTTCTGTGTCAACAAAATATTAATACATATATGTGCAGTTTTGTTTTAAGATATGTCATTGAAATGTATTATTATTATCATGCATTGTTTAGGCACCTATGTCATAAGGAAAGCACCAGAAAAAGGGAGTCGATTGTTTTTGTTTTAGAGTTAATATAGAGCACAGATGCAATGGATGTAATGAGCTGTGATAAATACAGTTCCCCTACATATTTAGAAAGAAAGTCTCGCTATCATTTAATTTTGCACAATTTGTGAAAACAAGACACCTAGCATCTTTCTCACGAATGAGAGATTGATTACTTAATAAATGGATGAGTTGGTGGTACAGTTTATGTGATAATCACATCTGAGACTTGGTTTCGCTGACAAATCCCCAATGCTACAATATAACTAATGGACCATGCAATCCACCGGCAGGACAGGAACAAAAATTTGGGTAAGAACAGAGGGAGTGGTTTATGCATGTAAGTGCACAATGACTGCTATATTAACAGCAGAGTTATAGACCGACATTGTTCCCCTGACTTAGAAGTTCTGTCAATCATTTGCAGACTATTCTTTTTACCAAGAAAGAGAACTGTGATAATTGTGACTGCTGTTTACATTCTGCCAGACGTAAATGTTAGTACTCCTTTATACTAAAATGAACAGCAGCAGGCTTATCCCGATGGAGTTCATATTATTGCTGGTAACTTCAGTAAAGCATGTTTAAAGACTATACTTCCTGAATGCATCCAACACTTCAAGTACTCCACTAGGGGGAAAATACATTTGATCATGTGCATTCAAATATAAAACATGCTTTTATAAAATCACAGCTCTCCCCAACTTAGGTCAGGCTGATCATCATTCATTGTTCCTCATCCCAGTATACATACCTCTCAGGAGGAAAACAGAACCAGTTACAAAGACCATAAATATTTGGCCTGAGATTGCTATCATTCACCACATACATTGGGATGTATTTAAACAAGAAGACTTAGGGAAATATAGAGAAAGGGTTCTATTCTACATCAAGAGCTTTGCTGATAATGTCACTGTCATAAAGAGGATCCAGGAGTTTCCAAATCAGAAGCCCTGGATGACAAAAGTAGTACAGACCTCAAAAAACGTAACACTGCCTTCAGGTCAGGTGTTATACAGTACAGTCAGAGGTTACCTGAGGAGAGGATTCAAAGAAGCTAAAGAGGCCTATAAGAGGACCATCTCCCAGAGGACAATCTTCTGTAGGTCTGGCAAGGAATTTGACACATTATAAATTACAAGGGCAGCAACCCCAGGTCTGTCAACTCCAGTGCCTCACTGGTGGAGGAACTGAACCATTTCTTTGCCAAATTTGAGGTAAGGAAGCTCAACATGACCACACTGACCACACTACACTCCAGAACCCACACACTCACTTTGCAAGAATATAAGGCGAGACGTGTGCTCAGAATGGTGAGCCCAAAGAAAGCCACTTGTCCTAACGGAGTATCTGGGAAGATACTGAAAGCATGTGCTGTCCAGCTTGCTGGGGTCTTCACTGAGATTTTTAATCTCATCATCATCAATCATTATTCCTGTCCCTAAAAAATAGCTTCAGAGAGCTAAAGTGATTATAGACTGGTTGCAATCACGCCAGTAGTAATGAAGTGCTTCAAGAGATTGGTCTTACAGCATATTAAATCCTGACTCCCATCTACTTTCAACCAGCATCTGTTTGCTTATAGATCAAACATTTCCAAAGAAGATGCCATTGTTACTGCTCTACATACTGTGCTGAGCCATGTAGACCAAAGAAGGAGCTATGTAAGGCTGCTCTTTGTAGACTTTAGTCCCCCCTCTACCTGCACCTGGGTAAAGGACTTTCTGATAAACCGCCAACAAAAGGTTAAACTCAACCCTCATCTTTCTTCTTCCCTTTTGCTCTGCACAGGTTCTCCACAAGGCTGTGTGTTGAGCCCACTACTTTATTCTTTGTACACACATGACTGTACCCCAATTCATCCCACAAATTCTATCCTTAAATTTGCAGATGATACCACTGTAATAGTACTTATATTAGAAGGAGATGAGTCGGCCTAAAGAGATGAGGTCCAGTGACTGACAAAATGGTGTTCAGTGAATAACTTAACACTGAACACCAAAAAAACCAAAGAACTCATTCTGGACTTTAGAAAGCATACCACAGAACCAGAACCTCTTTACATCAACATGAACTCCATTCATGTGGTAAAGGTGCAGACCTTGAAATTCTTGGAAACCCACATGTCAGAGAACCTTTCCTGATCTGGAACACCACGGAAGTGGTCGAAAAAGCACAACAGAGACTGCACTTTCTGAGAGTGTTCAGGAAAAACAAATTGGAGCAGAAAACTATTGGTGGCATTTTATTATTCAACCATCGAGAACATCCTGGCATACTGTATCATAGTATGGTACGCTGGATGCATGACAACAAACAAGAAGGCTAAAAATCAGACTGTTGTCTTCCCTCCCTAGAAGATACTGCCCAATCTTGATACCTAACCACAGCCAAAAACATTGTTTAGGATCCTTCACACCCTGGTCACCACCTGTTTGAACTGTTGCCCTCTGGTCAGCTTTAAAGATCATTGATCTACGGAATGATAGATTCAGAAACAGTTTCTTTCCAGTGGCCATAAATACATTGAACAAATAAAGGCAGTTTAAATATTTTTTTAGTCAGTGATGTGGAGAAGACTCACATATTGCTGCTGCTCTCATGCAGCTACTCCCCAGTAGAATGGTATTATTTTACTGTATCCCTTCTGGTTTCATCATTATTTTATCTTATTTCTTTTTAACTGTATTGTTCCATATTACTGTTTTTTTCTTTGATTGTATTGTGTGTTATAGCATTTGTTGTGTTTCACAAAAAGTAGTTATCATTTTTGCCCTTTGTACCCAGTTGGAGAGGTGCGCGTAATTTAGTTGTAATTATTTCAACATGACAATGAAGGCTTTCAATTCAATTCACTTCAAAACTTTAAGTATACTAATTCTGAATTTCAAGTAACCAAGCAGAACTGGCACTTCAAAATTTTTTCTGACTTAAGTGAGGCTATATAACATAACAAGGGAATCGCATATTTTAATGTTTTTGGCAGAGGGGTTTTGGGTTTTAATGTTATTCTGCTTTAATTATGCAATCATAAGATATCAAAATGAAATATAAATTTCTCTGGAAATAGCACATGATTAATACAGAATATTACACACTGAGCATTTTATGTTAAAATATTTTATGTTGAAAGAATTCTGTTTCTTTGGCTTGCCACAAACATGTTTACTGCATGATATCCTCCACTCATGTCTAGCTTGCGCTGCAGAGAACCACCATCTTTAAGTTTACAAAAATTTTCAAGTGATACATTGTAGCTATAGAACTGAGGAATCTGACATGGCTAACTGCTTAATCATTCTTTATCTCTGTTAAAATTGCATCAATATCAGGTTCATTATTTTTTGTCACTCACATAAGCATCAAGGTCAATTGGCATTGATGATGAAGAATATTTCAAATTTTTTACTCTTTCCAGTGAATTCTCAAGCATATAATATTAGATTAGACATCCTACCTTTTATCATTGCAGAACAGTTTAAATAGCTAGGGGTAAACATCACAAGTAAACATAAAACTCTTTATCAACAAAATTTCACCATCTGCATGGAAAAAATTAAGCAAGATTTGCATAGATGGTCAACCCTTCATCTCACTCTAGCTGGAAGAATTAACACTGTTAATATGAATATTCTTTCTAAGCTCCTTTTTTTATTTCAAAACATTCCAATATACATCTATAAATCATTTTTTAAGCAATTAGATTCAACAATAACCCCATTTATTTGGAACTCAAAACATCCAAGTATCCAAAGAGCGACCCTACAAAGACAAAAGGCAGAAGGTGGCCTGGCTCTACTTAACTTCCAGTTTTATTACTGGGCATCAAACATACAAGCTATAAAAACCTGAACACAAATAGATGAAAATACACAGGCCTGGTCCGCAATAGAACTACAATCCTGCAGTACTTCTTTGTATTCCCTGCTCTGTGCCCCAATAAATGCAAGTTATCGGCAATATACTAATAACCCAATTGTGCTCCACTCACTCAGAATATGGAACCAATGTAGAAAGCATTTAAGATGAAGAAGCTTTTATCTATGGCACCTCTGCAAGAGAACTACCTCTTTCAACGTTCACAAACATATGCAGTTTTTAATATATGGAAAAAATTTGGGATTAACTTGTTTAGAGATCTTTATATAGACAACGTCTTTGCATCCTATGAACAATTACATTCCAAATTTAACATTCCAGCTACACATTTCTTTCACTATCTTCAAATTAGGAACTTTATTAAACAGAACCTGTCCGATTTTCCTCATCTTGCACCCTCGTCCATGCTGGAAAAAATATTGCTCAATTTCAAGGACTCAGACACCATCTCTGCAATATATAAAATTATTTTACAGTCCCTCCCTTTCAAAGATCCAAGAGGACACTGGGAAAATGTCTCTCAATTAATATACCAGAAAAGGAGTGGAAAATTGCAATGCAGAGAATTCACTTGCGCTCCATATGCGCAAAGCATACAATTATCCAACTCAAAATTATATATCGAGCACATCTGTCTCGCCTAAAACACTTCAAAACCTTTCCAGGGCAAGATCCAACCTGCGAACACTGCAATCAAGTCTCAGCCTCACTGGGTCACATGTTTTGGGCCTGCACCAAATTAACGTCATTCTGGACCAAAATTTTTAATTACCTTTCAGACAGCCTAGGGTGTCACAAACCCTCCTAACCCATTAACAGCTGTTTGGTGTTCTTCCAGATGGGTTTAAAGTGGAGAAAGACAAACAAACTGTGATTGCATTCACTACACTTTTGGCACGCAGACTTATTTTGCTAAACTGGAAGAATCCTAACTCTCCTCTTTTAAGTCAGTGGGATGTTTTATACTATTTGAAATTGAAAAAATCAAATGCCCAGTTAGAGGATCTGTACCGATTTTTTTTCAAAACATGGCAGGATCTAATCAGTAATATTTTAGAATAAGCTCTTAAAGCACAGAGGAAGCAATTATTTCTGTATTTCTTTTTCTTCTCCATTCATCTCTATTGGCTTATAAAACTCATCAATTTAGGTATGTTTACAAGCCTCAAGTTTTACTCCGTTGGCCATGCTCTCTCTCTCTCTCATGGGTGGGGGTCGACTTGTTCTCAATTCTACTTTTTGTAAAAATTGATTGATTTGTATGGAATGATTGCAATAAAATTAATAAAATTTCAAAAAAAAATTTTTTTTTAAGTGATACATTGTAGCTATAGAACTGAGGAATCTGACATGGCTAACTGCCTACTCATTCTTTATCTCTGTTAAAATTGCATCAATATCAGGTTCATTATTTTTTGTCACTCACATAAGCATCAAGGTCAGTTGGCATTGATGATGAAGAATATTTCAAATTTTATAATTGTTCATTTTTCCCTGACAAATTTGTCCACTATAACAGTCTCATTATTGTATGTCAGATGTTTTTTTGCTGCTTCTGCCGTGCTGCATGATCTGCATCTTGTGCGGTGCTTCAAACATTTAAAAGCCTTACATTTTGTCTCACTGCCTTGTTTCTCTTCTCCCCCAGACACCTTTAAACATTATTCGATTTCTTCTTGCTGTTAAGTTCTTTCACCAAGTAATATTTTCCATTTGTTTACGCTAATATGATCTTTACTATCATTTTTTTGAGACTTTCGAATTTTCCTATTTCCATTATCGCTAACCTGCTCTGCATGTGTATTGCACCAATGTTTTTGAATTCTTTACGACATTCTACTACTTTCCTTATTTTAAGAATTTGCACATAGATTATTTTTGTTCTTTTTTGCATTCTTTTGCTCTTTCTTCTTTGCTTAGTCGTTGACGTGTCATCTAGAACGTATAAAATTTTTAAGAGCTGAGAGCACAGGAAGTGTGTTAGCCAAAAGCATTCCAACAACTGAGAGGTCAGATGATCGTGGTCTTGCTTGAAAATGGTTGTAAGTATGATGTGGCTTGACCGTCTCGCAGGACATGAAAGTCTTGTTGCAGGAAAAAAGTTTCATCCCAAGATTTTTTTTTTATAATAGAGAGATATGGCATCTTTCACAGAGTATACTATCTCAATATTAAGAAGTCTGCAATTCAAAGATAGAGCACAATATAATTCAATACATGTTGTGTTAAAGGTAAATGAACAATATGGATATAATTATTTAGATATGCAGTGCAATTTCGTGTAGCATTTGGTGATTTCTTTTTGTTTCTTTCTTCTTAAAGATATGAGCCATATATTATCCGGACCTCAAAACGGCGGCTTTCTGTCAAGCTGATTTTGGAAAATCTCAAGGAAAATGCATACAACACTAGCCTGAAACTACTGTTTTCTAAAAACTTGCACTTCTCCAGTCTTTCAGTGAAGGTATCCACTTTATATGCTGTTCTTCATTTCTTTTGGGAACTGACTTTATAAATGTGCCATGAATTCAATTTGTTCTCTTTGCAGGATGAACCACATTCCAGAATTGATTGTACAGCACAAGCCACCAACAGCCGATCATGCAATGTTAGTTACCCTGTGTTTAGGTCCTTGGCAAAGGTAATCTTTCTGCATTATTTTGACTTGACAAAACTGGTCTTTGAGATTATACAGCGAGTGTGTAGAAATGGGCATTGTGGTTTAAAAAAATAAAGAGAGAGAGCTTACTGCATAATATGGCACCCTCGTACAGTATTTATGATACAAGTCAGAAGTTCACTTGAGCAACAGAGGTTGCCTGTGAGCTAAACTAGATAAAACTTTGCCAAGGCTCAGAGTTCATGGCCGATCTTTCCATGTGAGGATGCAAAATGGAAAGGGATAAAGCCACTGTGTGTGCTGTTTGGCTGGTGACAGTGGTATCTTTTACATATTCAGGTGACTTTTAATCTGGAATTTGAGTTCAGCTGTACCTCTCTGTTGAGTCGTGTTCAGATGAAAATCACTGCCACCAGGTAAATGTCAAAATTTCATGTTGCTGTAGGTGTTTTCTTAATATTACTGTGAATTGAGGCATTTTCATTTTTATGTTTTCAGTGATAGCGTTGAAAAAGAAGAAACACTGCACGACAATTCCGTGCCACTGCTGGTATTTGTGAGATATGAGCCAGACCTCTTTGTCATAAGGTAAAATGTCACTAGTTAAGACAGCTGAAATTGTACAATATACTGCACTGTAATAAATATACTATGAAATGCCTTGGAAGGTGCTAAACAGGTAGTTGGCCTACAGTAGGTCAGATAGATTTTGACAACACCCAAGGCCTAAGGACTGTGGTTTCCAAATTTTCCCTTTCTCCAGAATCTGCATCAAACAATGGCTGTTGATGCTTTTCATTTGTTGTAAAATTGGTTTGGATCATGCTACCTTGATTTACAATTTACTTACATTTCTTCCATTAGAGCTATAACAGCTTAAAAGACACTGTAATAATTTTAAACTAAATACATAAATATACACAAAGTATCTACTTCATTTAGGTACAATATGCTGTGTAATTGACTGTTCTATCAGTGACATTATATGGGCAAACAAAGCTACGAGCAGCAGGTAGGTAGATACCAGTAGATTTGGGTGTATGTTGAAAATGCAAACTAAAGGTTTAAGTGGCTTTGTGGTGAGCGCTAACATGGGTATATTAGGAAAAGCCACACTCTTGGGAATTAATGTGAACATAGTTGTATCAAAAATGAGCATCCTGCCATTTCCAAAAGGAGGCAATTGAAAGTAATACAGCTTGTGCACATTAAAAGATGGACAACACTCCATCAACTGGGAGATGAGCATAACAGTGGTGCTGAAAGAGAATGAGCAATTCATCCTACCTTGTGCCACACATGGATATGGTAGCCAACAACCAAATCTAATCTGCTGACAAAAAAAGAGAAGGTGTGTTTGCAATGAGCAAAAGATCTTCTTTTAGAAGACTGGAAAAAGAGTGCCTTGTCAGATAAATCCAGGTT